>NC_066363.1:17022500-17187500 GCF_013377495.2 Cygnus atratus
TCTTTTAGACTTTCTCCAAACAAAGCTAGGTCCAGATAAATATCTAGAAGTCTGTGGTGCCTCTTGAAGGAAGAAAGACAGTGGAGTAATAGAGATTTATCATTTTCTGTCTTCCTTGTGTCTTCGGACAATCTTCTGCGACATCTGCCCGATTTCCATGGGAAGAGTGGCAGTGCTGTTCTGAGTAGATGTCCACCCCTTTATTCAAAGACCAAACATGTTTTTAGTGTTGGGAGGGAATTCACATCCTTCATAGACAAGGCATTTTAAAGACCAGAATTCACCTATAGAAAAATTTCATGACTAGGATGTTGCTTGAGTTGCTCTCAGGAAAACCTTCCATTTTCTTGGCTTTTCAAGAAGATACCATGTAAGCTGGGAGACTGCACCTTTGTGATCCTTCTAAGGTTAGGCAGTTTTTTCCTGTTATTAAGCACAGCAGTGACACTGTGAGATGTGGAGGCCTTGTCTGTACTAGTTCACAGCACTCACCTTGCCAAAACTGGGAGATGCTGGAAAACCATGCATACTCAGATGAGCGAACACAATATTGTCGATAGCAGAAGTGTGTGAGGAAGGTGACATAGAAAACAGAAAATTGGGAAGGACTGCTTGGTCTGATTTGTCAGATTTTTTTTTTTTTGATTGGGCATGGCCCATTGATTATTGTCCTCTAAAGTTTTATTTAAAATCCCATATAGAGAGGTAGGAAATTGGTAATGCTTGATTTCATGTGATTCTTTTTCAGCCTGTGCTGTGGGCCTTCAGCATGATACAGGGTTCTCCATTGTTTGGATGGGTAGTTGTTCAGTGAAAATGATGTCCTGTAGATCTTTCTGAACTAGCTATACATTCAAAGGTTGTTTGCTATTGTAGTTGATCTCACCCACTTGTATCACCCGAATTCCTGTAGCAGTTTGGATGGAAAGGGCGATTGCCAGTAGATAATTCCCTACAGCTTCCAAAAGACAAAAATCTATTGATTTAACAGAGCTGCTAATAAACGTCCCTTTCCTGAGAGGACTGGGACTTGCACTAGGAAGCTTTCTTGGGACATGGTAAGTAGCACTGGATGCCAGCCTGTTCTGCTTAATCAACTCATTCCCCACATCCCATGTTTTGTAATGAGGAGGAAATCTATAATTGAGAAATACTCTGTTTTCTTGAATACCAAGAAAATAAGAATCAACTCTGGTTTCTTATGTGGGCTTCCAGGGTACTAGTGTCTCTCTACTTGAAAATTAATCTAAAAATGAGTCAAAATCTTACCTAAGAACTATCTTATCACTTTTTTTCCCCTCTCTCCTCAAGCCAATGCTGGGAATTGGGAAGGGCAAGTTATATTTAACTAGAAGAAGAGCTCTCTGAAACACAGTCAGTAACTATTCAGAGTAACTAACATCTATCACGATTGTTTTTTAACATAATTAAATGTTTCAAATACTGCAGGAAACTAGATTACATTACTTTTGGAAAGCCTTTCTGTTTCCAATTTTGATTTTCTTGTACTTTTCAGCATAGCAATGCATATTGTTAAACTGTACACATATTTGTGTATTGTAAATTTGGAAGCAAAAAAAAAGTGTGTTTTTTTGGTGATACTGACCAGCTTGTATGTATACACATCTTAAGGACAGCAAGTAGAGGAAATTTTCCACAAATCATTTTCAGTGATAATCATTTGCACTGAAGAAAACAGAAGCCCAACCTAATTCTAGATTGTTAAAATGATCAGTTTACAATGGAAATGCCAAGTCTTAGTTTCAGTTTAATAGCCAAGTCAACTGTTTTATTGTGTCTATGTGTAAAGTGACTATAAGTAAAATTAAACACATTAGCTTTGTGGAAGATAATTTCCATACATACACCTCTCCCAGAATCTAGCCATTTTCCTAAAAGAGATAACAGAATCATTCTCATATTGCACGACTCAAAGTGTAGAACGTTAGTATGTACATTGAGGAGAGGGCAAAGCTATTTTGTATTGAAAGGTAAGTGAAATCACACTTTTTTATTTGTAAATAGAGAGGGTACATAGTCTAATGGTGTTTGGAAGTAAGGTGATAATATAGATGGACCCTACAGTGATCAGAGATGATTTTACATTCAGAGGAAGACCCAGAAAAAGTCAGAGTAAAAAATAAGGTGAGAAGCATGGGAGCAAAATTTAGTATTGAGGATGTAGAAAAGGAGAAAGTATTGGGCAATGGGAAAAGAAACAAGAGCAGTGGAAGAATAGATGGACGAGAGTTGGTCCATCAACCCGTTAGGCATAACCCCAGAGAGGATGGGCTTTGAAATGATTAAATAAGTGTAACAGTATTATGCAAGAGCACTACAGTAGTCAATATTTCCATGATAGTTCAGTTGTTTTTTGATTGTTTAATTCAAATACTAACATACTTGTTTTGCTAAAGTTTTAGAAACAGTGAATGCAAAAATTACTAATACGAACTCTGACCTCTTTCAGTTTATTATTATTGGTTAGAAAACCCTCTTAGTAGTTTCAACAATAAGATTTTAAAAGTTTTAAAAGCATGAGATAAGTGGCAGTTAGATTTGCTGACGTGCTGATAAAATTGATAGCATTATTTCTGAAGTTCAGAAATAATGGAGGGATAACAAACCTCTTAAACCTTTTCAGCATTTCTCTCGATACTTAACAGTAGTTTCTTTTCAGCAAAAAGCAGTGTTGCTTGTGCATTAATACTATGGGAAAATTACACTGGAAAAAATGGTGAGAAAAAGCAGCATAGAAAAGAAAACAGGAAAATGGAATGAAAGTAAAGGACCGGAGATGCATGAAATTGTGTGAGGACTAACCCTGCCCCTGCTGGGACAGTGGACCTGGCACAGGGTATGAGGGGGTTTTGTGGGATGTGGAGGGAGGGGACAGTACTGGTGTCTGGCTGCATGAAATCAGCTGAGGTATATCTGAGCTTATTAGCCATGGCTGATTGCCAGCTCTGATGAAATCTGCTTCTCCAGTGTTCCTGAGCTATGCTTAACGGCATTCCTGGCTTTATGAGCTCATCTTAACTTGGGCACAGCTTTGTAGCCAAAGTTGGCTCCGTGAGTTCTCCTGCCACTGCATCCAGGCCAAGGAGTGCCAAGAGACTCAGCACAGGGAAGAATTAATTTATTTAATTTTTCCCAGCCTGCTAACTTGAATACAAAGACTAATCATATTCTAACTAAGTCACTGCCAACAAACATCATAATTCTTGTGTTTGTAGCTTTAATCTGTAGATAAAACATTGATCACCTTTTGTTTTTTTGAGGGGAAAGAAAGTATATTTCTTTAAATAACAACCAAATAATTAGTTACTGTTCTGCACTTATGAACTACAATAGTCAGCTAAGATATTATATCCTTTCAGCATAATTTTGCGTTCATAGCAGTTGTATTCTCATATATGTGTTGTCTGTGGTATGAAAATTAGTGGCAACTTTATATTTTGTACTAGTGTAGCCTGTAAATTCTGTTAACCTATGCAGTGCATGCATATGTATATATGCATATCTGTGCCCTGTGTGTATATTTATATAAAAATATGTTTATGTATGAAGCATCTAAGACAGAGCTGTTCAGAGACGTCTTTTGCTTGAAAATACATTTGTTCTGTATATTTAATGTGAAATGTTAATACTTACTGTGGCAAAGTCATCATTATATAGTTTTTCTAGGGCTTAAAATCTATTTTACTTTCGATTTTGATTTACCATATGTGATTGGCATTGTATGAGCAAGAGGAAATATTTAACTGCAGCCAAATGGTGTTCATTCAAACAAGATGTAACCCACTTTATCCAGAGATGAGTGTCTTGTGAATTGAAGATCGCGTACTGCCTACAAAAGAATTTAACCAGGCTGAAAGAACGAAGGCTTTGTACCACTTGTACTTGAAGACCAAACATTTAGGATAAATGTATTGTAGGACTCTTTTGCTTGTTATAATTGCTGCACGAGATTAACTATGCCTTTCTTCTCAGTATTTTTCTGTATTCCTGTTTGATACTTAATTGCCCACCTGCAAGTAGTTAGAGGGGTAAAAACAAAAAATACACCAGACCTTTAGAGTTAAATTAGCATCTTTGTTCAGAAGTCTTCTGTCCTTACAAATACTAACTTCCTACTACCACAGAAATTAAGGAAACCTGCAGCTGGATGACATTTGAATCAAGGTCACATGAGACAGAAGTGGAAGTGGCTACCATAAACTTGCTCTGTCCTTCACCGCAAGACTATCCTTCTACATTTTCCTAATTCTAGAGATACTGTTATCTGATGATGTTTTGAGAGGATTAATTTAGATCACCTTAAATTTTCCATAAGATGAACATGTGTGTATTGTTTGATCTATAGAACCCTGTAGGATTCAAAACAGTATAAATGTCCATTGATATGTGGGGCTGTTCCACACTAAAATAAGAAGTGTTTAAAATATTCATTGTAATGCAGGTTGTTGTATATCACAATTTCTTGCTTACTAGAGTGAAACAGAATTTCAGGGGTTATGTAATGTGAATGGAGCTGTTGGATCTAACTTTAGCCTGAGAAACATTCAAATAAGATTCTTTGATGGAAATATTGTTGGAAGTCAGCAAGAGTTAAAAATTTTAATCTGGTGCTGGACTGTAGTTTAGATGAGGCCCCCAAAATCAAATCTAAATAAATTTCTGTTACAATACATACAAAAATAAAATGTATGTACTAGTGGTTTGCATTGTCACAGTGTAGCATATTGGCTATCCTGAAATCTTTCTAAAATGAATAAAAACACCTACTTCCTAAGCTTTCATTGCGCTTGTGTTTCCTATTTCTTTTTTTACCATTTCTATCTATCTTGTTACTACTTCACTGTTGTTTCATCCTATTCCACAACTATTTTCTTTGTAACTCCTCTCCCTTATCATACTATAAGTAATTTCTTCTTTTCTCAGTTTTATTTATTCTGCGTTGCCCTGTGTTGTTTTTTTTTTAATTTTGTCACTGCTTTTATTTTCCTATTTCCCATCAGATTTCCTCCTTATTTTCTGTCCTCCTTTAGTCTCTTATTTTTTCCTTCCAGATAAACATCTGTTTCCATTCCTACCCCACTTCAGTTCAACAAAACTATATTGGCCCCAGTTTACCCCAGTTTTCTATATCTCTAAACTCCGGAGCTTTTGGCATGTATCTGCAAATATCTGCTGCACGCATACAACTGCTTCACACACATAGAGCTGAATTAGTTAGTGGTGAATCCTAATAGGATGCTTACTGGGAAATAACATCTGCCTTTAGTAGGGACAGACAATAGTCCTAGTAAAATTCCTGGTAAAATTCAAATTGGGAGCTACGTGGTGATGACTGTTTCACAGCTGTATTAAGCTAAGGAGACCCACTTATTTCCCACATCTTTTCATTATAAACTGTTACATTCATCATTAGGAGTAGCCCAAGAAAGCCAAGATCAGTATTAAGAAGGAAAATTTATAACAACAACAAAAATTGAGAACTCCACCTCAGCATTAAATCTCAGGTTGTAGACATTGTGACTTCTGCTCTCCAGCATCACCTGGCTCACTTGAGAATCCTAACACCTTTAATTTATACTTTTGCGTTAAATGAAGCATTAAATCAATGAATTAATTAAGGCTGTTCCCTTTCATACCAAAAACCTGTGTTCTTTTCAGCGGTTCTTAGCTTAGCTAAGCTGCTGTAGCTCCGCCATTTCCCATATGTGCAGGTGGGATTGTGCGAGTGCATGCCTGTTTGTACATGCAGACCTGTTTTTCTCCTGGTCCAGCCTACTGAGGCCATATGGTCACCTCGAGTATAGAAAGAAATTGTAAATATGATTCAGTAGTCTTCCAAATTAATACATTTTTAAAAATAAGTCCTCAAAAAAAGAAGTATCAAGAAATGATTCTGCAAAACCATATTCTTCCCCCAGCAGAAAAGGCTTTTGTACCTATTTCATGGGATGAAATGGGAAAACTCTTCCCTTTACTCGTATAGGCAGGAGATTTGTGACCTAGCCTTTGCTTGAAACATCAGTTAGGCACGATGGATTTTAAAATATCTCTTGAATAATTTCTCCATGTTCCGAAAGAAGACGTGCTTCATGAAAACTTAAAAATATTTAATATTTTAGATGTATTTATCCAAATTTCAAAGGAAATTTTAATAAAATCTAGATTGTAAAATCTCTATAAATCTAGACCTCAATATATAATGTCTCCGTGAACAAAAATCCATTATATATATATATGTATGTAGTTTTTCTTTGCTAGTCTGAAAATGATTGTAAAAATATTAATTTTCCCCATCAAGGAGGCAGAAATTTATTGATTTACAGTGGGTAAACAGAAAGTCAAGTCTATTATAGTAGCACAGTGTCAGAGAAATAATGACAGACTATAGAAATTCTTCCAGCATTTTTTCAGCTACAGCAATAGACATTCAAAAACATACAAAAAAAAGTGCAAAACCCAGCTCTAAGGGCAGTAGCAACTGTTATTGTAAATGCAGAAAAATACTGAGATCACATTCATGGTAGTGATTCTTAGAAATTCTGGGTTAAGACTGATAAAATGGGATTAACAAACTCAGTGTTTAATACGAAAGAAATCATCCGTAAGAAGTGGGTAAGGACACTGCTACCAAATAAATAATAGAAGAATCTCATGCAGGAAACATGCAGCGCACGTGATATTTCATTGTCTTTTTAGGTCCATTTCTGTCTTTGAGTGTAGTTAAACATGTAAGTTGAACTCAGTTGCTGGTATGCTGGTATATACCTCAATATAATAGGTGCTATCAAGAGAATTTTAGAGTAGCTTACATAGCTACATTTTTTTCCTATTTATGAAGTATTAAACAATAATACTTTGTTTTTTTGGCTGTTCTAAGATGAGGAAGCGGTTGAGTGTGGTAGGTGCATTTTTCTTCTTAGATTTAACTTTTCTTTCTTAAGTTATGCTTTCACTCCATTTAATGATTTCCTTTCCTATTTTTCCTTTGTGCTTCTCAGAGGAAATTGAAGGTACATGTACAAAAGTTTCCCTGCATAGCCCAATAATTTTATTTAGAGAACATGTGTTTAGAATTAAATTGAATATAGTCCAATGTTTCTAAGAGATGTTACATATGTATTGCTTCTATATTGCCACCAAATACACTGAATCATTTTAGAAGTAGATAAAAAATACCAAAATATTCCTAGTTTCTTCATGAAAAGTTCCTTAACTTGGACTATTGTTTTAAACTGTTTTCTCTCTTTTTCGAACTGTTGTAAGATATGTATAGAAGAGGAGTGTCATAAAATTGTAGTAGCAAAACTTGGGTGGGCTGGGTTGGAAAGAGGTGGTTCTGACTTAATTACATGGCCATGAGAAGTCTTGCATTTCTAATTACTACCAAAGAAGTATTTCTCTGAGACAGTAAAAAGTTCATCCATGTAGTATCATCTTTACTGTTTTCCCTCTGAGTGTAGCCGGTTACTGTTATGCTTGCAGCATATGGTAAAGTAATAGCAGCTGATCTCTTGTAATTTTTTTTTTAACTTAAGAGGCCTTTGTTTATAAAGGCATTAGAAATTGTAGCTCATATTTTTGATCAAAGGGCCTCTGGCATGTAAAAATATACATTATAGTTATTTTATATCAAATGAGATGATGTGTTTTTGATCAAAAACCTTTCTGTCTAATCCAGTGAGCCAAAACTTAAAGCTAAAGTCTGATAATGTGTAATTTACAAAAAAAGCTTGATTTACATCAAATACATTTTGCTTTCTTTTAAGTAGCATCCTATTTTCTATTAACTGATAAAGTGTGAATAATACAATGTTAAAATTCTTCTTAGAATGTTCGCCGTCATCAAAATTTTTGCTTGAAAAGGTAAAAAGATCAGTGTGCATGCTGCAAAATCCCAGAATATCTCCAGTTAAAATATAAAACAATAAATGTTGTTTTATGTTTTTAAGAAAGTGGCTTATTGAAGGCTTTCTGATGCTATGCTTTGTACAGTTGTCATTTTTAAGTACTTTCTTCTGTATTTTTTGCTGGGCTTCTAACTATTCTGCTTTATTTCTTGGCTCTTATTCTGTATGCTTTTACACTTCGTCCAGAAGATGCTGAATGTGCTGGTCACAACAGTGGATCCTATCTAGGTGAGCAATTGGTTACAAAAGACAATTTCTTTCTTTCTTTCTTTCAGCTTCTTTTCCCTGGAACTGCTGTGTCCACTTTGCTTTTGGGGGTAATCTGCATACAAGTGTCTGTACTGTGCATGAGAAAAGCATGAAAACTAAGGTTTTAAAAATGGCTCATTGGATTTGACATAAAGGATTTGTGTAGTATAGTATGCCATTATCTGGTTAATCATAAGCTACTAAAATGCTGTACTGATTTTAAGTTTAAATAAAAAATATATATAAATTTGGGAGAAATACTGACTTTTTAGGTATATTAACTCAGCAATGTGTTTAATGTAACAATAAGGTTACAATATCATGAAAAGTTTAAGACTTTAAAGACATGCTTTCAAGGTTTTATCCAAGGTTTGCTTACCTTTTCTTTCTTTGTACTTGTCTGTCTAACAATTTTGCGAGGACTGAGTGAGAGTACAAAGCAAATTTGCAGGCACTGGTTCTTTTTCCACATTACAAAATAAAATAAGTCTTAATAACTCAATGGCTTAAATTTAGCTTTAAAGCTAGTCTGAGCTCAATGTATCAGTGTGGGGAGGGGGGAAGAAGAGGGGAAGGAGTCCTTTGGCTTCAGCTTCAGCATTCCGAATTTCAAACAAAAGTAACATTTAAATAAGGTGAATGTTCCATAATATGTTTCAACTTTTTAATTTGTGCCATTTTAAAAGCTATGTAAAAATATTTCAGTTGAAACTGTCCAGAATTCCTGCCAGCTGAAGGCTGGCTGGCGTGGATTTTGTGGCAACCAGCCCTTTTCCCAAGGCTTTCATCCTCCTACTACAAGAGGAGTGGGAAGAAACATGTCAAAGTGCTTTGGTGCATCCAAGCAATCAGGCTCGCTGAAACACCTTAGACCAAGACTGTAAATCAGAGATGGCTTTCATATTGTAGTGTGCTGTTTCTAAACGTGGTATATAAATGGCACCAGGAACAGACAAGCTATCTAACTGAAAGGACTTTGACCTCTTTCCAAAAGCTTAGTGGAGTATGATTTTATCATGCATTTGTGTAACTAATGGTCATCTGATTGTGCTGAAAATAAACTGTTACACTTGTTAGTAAATCAACTATATTAACATTGAATTGCAGTTGTATTGAGAGGTTGAAGTATACTTGAAAATGGAGCTTTGGATGTGATTCCAGATGAACTACATTTTTGTTATTAAATCTTCTCTTTGAAGACAAAATGTTCTTTTTTTTCCCATCTTTTCTTTCTGGTTGCAGTGCTGAAGGTCAGACTATCATGGTTTTGCAGTCAGGTCTTAGTGGGCTGCTGCTGTATTTGAGGATGACAGCAACAAAGAAGAATCCATTTTCTTCGTGCTGTTGCCCATTCCATGAAACACTGGGGTCAGCAGGTACCGAATGGCTCAGTCATATAGGAAGGAGATGTCTTGAGGAAGAAGCTATTGTCCTAGACACAAAGAACAAAAAACCAAGATGATGTCCAGTTAACTTAGGCAAAAACTTTACAAAAATTACTGGAGATCTACTGTACAACGCAGGCAATGGTTTTATCTTTTGAGAGCTTCCACACGCTGGAGTGCTGCCATCAGTCCACTGGCGGTCCTTCGGCCTTCTTGTGCTGGGTCTGCGCCATTGGAAGTAAGGTGACAGAGATGAGGGCTGGGAGACAGAACAACAGGGAGAAAAAAGGTGTGTCTAAGGCTAGGAACAATCTTGGGGTAGGCAACAAGTATATTCATTGATTGTAAATAATTAGATACTTGGTTTAGAAATTAGAGGTTTCTCGGAGCTATTCAGTCCCCCAAAAAACAGCAGGCTCCCTATCAGTGAATTTGTCTGATGTTGAAAACAGCGTAATCTGAATGTCTGCCTGTGTTCTGCAGTACTGGTTTTTGGCGTGAATCCTGAGTATCCCATTTTTCTGAATATATATGCTCTCGAAAAATGATAGACATTTATGGCTCTCCTTGCTTACCACGTAACTAAATTTCTAGGCAAGTCTTCAGTTTTACAGCATGAAGTCTTGATTAAACATACTAAACTGAAAACAAAACCTGAAACATTGTCACTGAAGTACTTGGGTCACCCCAACAAGTTCAGGATGTCTGTCAGTGCGTCAGAACCTATTACAGGAACAAGGTGGCCTGAATTAGTTTAACCAGTAACGAAGGAGCTGAGCTGTATCACCTTGCATTTACAGCAGCTAATATACACATATGAACGGTTAGCATCAGCTGAGTTGAAGTATGGTATATCTTTTTGCATGTCAGAATTTTAGAAAAGGTTTTCAAAGTACAGATGCACTGGCAACTTCCTAAATTCAAAAAGAGTAAGTCATGTTTCATTCTGGTGTTAATAGCATGTAATCACATCAAGTGAACTGCAACAATTCTATTTTTAATTCTTGTTTTTAATTCAATTTTCTGGCTTGTTATGGGTTTAGGGCTCTGTGTATGTGTTCACATTTCAATCTGAACCAGGATGTTCTCGGAGTATCGGAATTCCTCTGAAAGGGTTTGTACTTCAGATGCACATGAGGTGGTCATGAAGTGCAATCAGTAGAAGAGACAACTTTAAGAAAGCACAATTTCTCTACCTTTTGGGTTCAGATCTTTTATGCCCAGGGTTAACCTACTATTAATTTGAACGCTCCCCTCTAAAGTGGCTCAAATAAATTTCATGATTTTTCACCAGTTCCTAATACTTAAGTTACACTCTTGTATTGTGCGTTTCTGCCTTAATTTCCTGAGAAATTGCTGGGGAGAACATTAGGAGTTCGTCTTTGCAAACCTTAAATTCTAGTTACATTACTTGAACCTTTATGAACATACAGTAAATATAGATGAATATCATCTGTTTACTATTCTCAATTTTGTCTTAAAAATCCAGACATAATCTAAATTTTTATTAACCCTGTCTAAATGTGCAAGCTGGGAATCAGTCCAGAAGCAGGCAGAGTAAGAAGTCTGCTCTGTGTTTGTGTAGTTCCTGTGTAACAATAGAAATATTCAGGATACGAGTGAGTGTAAAAAATCCCAATATTTTGAAGGGGAAAAAATATCCAGAAATATCTAATAAAATATTACAATATTTTATAGCATTTTCTCACAAACCTTGGTAACGACCATGGTATTATAATTGTTTTTTGTTGGCAATATGAATACTAAAAGTACATGTAAATTCATTTACAAATACCATTTTTTCACTAAAAGTTATGGAAGATTAGACTAAATTCATCAAAGGATATACATAATTTAAACATATACTTTAGCCCTTGTTTTAGAGAATGAAAATAAACAGAGCACATGTAAGTGTTTTATAGGATTCTGGAGCCTGACTGGTGAATTCGTGGAGCAAAGCTGAATTTAAATTATATTTCCTGTTAGCGTAGCTTCTCTGAATTTGAGAAATTAGCTTTCTAATTTCATGAACATATTTGAATTTACATTCGTTCAATGTAATCACAATCTTTTGTTCACTTCTTTTGAATTTTGTTACTAAATCTAAAGAAACACAGCATTTTACATTGGCATCTTTTAAAAGTATCTCAGGGGGTACAGGATGTGTTTGTGCATTTCCAGTTTTCAGTTTGGGTTTCTGCATGAAATCCAAGTGGATTTCTCTATGCAAATGTAAAGATGTATATTGCTAGTCATTGAAAGAATATACAGACTTTTATTTTGTTTTTCATTCTTTTTCTTATCCTTAAAGATGTAAGTGTTTTTTCTTGGATTGTTGTTGGACCTTAATTAAGTTTATTAGTAGCAGCTTCTGATTTTTGTTTCATGTTGAGAAGTGTTTGGAGACTTTTGTAGCTGGAGAACATTTGTTCTTCATATTTTCTTCCCGGCGGCTGTTCTTATTTCACCAAACCTGTTACATTCCAGGGGTGCTTTATGGGTTAGCGTGTTCAGTAGGCTTCTAGTCACAGAGCTGAAACCAGTGCCCTGGTGCAAGCTCCTTAATATCCAGAGTTTTAGGTTGCTGTGGTGACAGAATTTTCCCCTTTTATTTTATAGCCTGTATACTTGGCAGCTAAGGTTAATTTCTGCTGATATCCATATTCCACAGACAGTATAGGTTGCGACTCCTTTCACATTCACTGAATTTTATTTTATCAAATATCCTGGGCAAGCAATTCTTTTTCCCTCTGTTCTCTTGTAGAAGTTTACTTTTAAGCTTAATCCTTTTACAGAAACTCAATTTTGTGTTGTATCTCAGTGTTGCTTCTGTTTTTCCATGGTGGTTTTCACTATATTTTTTAATAATGCTCTATTGTTAACTTAAATATATGGAGTTTGGTTTTTGTCTTTCCTAAATTGCAAAAGATGCAAACATAAACAGGATGTTTTTTTGCTTGTTCGTAAATGTATTCAGACCTTGCAAGCACAATGTTGTTTCAGTCAGCTTAATCTTTCTGCACAGTCATAGCTGCCCGGAATCTAATGTAATTATATATGCAGAGTTTGATAGAAAACATTTATTAGCAGTTATTTAGAAAATAGCTTCTGAAGGTCATAGTAAAGTTAAGCCACATATGTGTGGATGTATAATGGCAGATGTGAGAGCGGGAGAGGCGTGTTTCCAGGAACGCAGTAGCAGTATCATAAAAATGTGGGATATATTTGAAACAGTCTCATCTCTTCTGTCTGTACTGTACATTTTCCTTGGATTTGAAAGGTACTTAGAGCAAACTTTCTTGGGGCTTTTCAGATGTGCTCTGAGGAAGAACTTTCAAATTGACAATAATCTTCACGTGACAAGGCAGTCCCCATACCGCAGCTCTTTCATATTCAGTCGTTTTACAAGGTGCTTTCACAAGCATGCTGCAGAGAAATCAGTTATACTGGAAATTTCCTTTGTTATCTCTGACCCCCGTATTTGTGTGTTCTTTTTAATTAATGTAATAGTTTTCTGTAACCTATAAGTAAACTTGCTGTCAAAACTTCTAAAAGTAAAGGAAAATACTACTATTTTCGTTTTGCCAGTTAGTTTCAATCTAAGAAAGGTCGAATGTTTTAATCAAGGAAGCTCATGTTAGCAGTGGAACCATGTCACTTGAGTCTTGGTGATGCTTTATGTGTAGCCCGTAAAAGTGACAAGGGTCAAATCAGCCTAAAGATTGCACCAAAAACATTCTTATATTTTTATTCTTTATTTTTTTTATTTTTCCCCGCAAAAGAAAACACCACACGGTTTTGTTCTTCTTTAAGAGGAAAGATTGAAAATTCTCCAATAACCCATGTCCTGGTAGTTTGCTGTTGAAATCTGAATGAAGTGGATGGAAGAAAGAGGAAAGAGTTACAAATCATCTTATTAAAACCTAACAGTAGAAATTGAATTAATCATGAAAATTTCACTAAAAGGATATTTTTCCAAAATATTTCACATCTCAGAATTTAAGCTGAGGTTAAGAAGCTGTTGGTAAACGAGCTATGAGACATGGCTCAGAGGCATGGAGCTCAATTTTCAGGAACAGTTTAGCTAGCTTTTAGGGCAGTTTTTTAACCTGAAGCCTTTTAGATGAGACCTCCGGAAATTTATAACCCCTTTTCACATCTGTATTGCTAATGTTACTGTTAGCTTTTATTTATATAGTTGCATATACTGTGATTATGTAGCATCATAATGGACTTTCGCCCTACTGTGGACAGGATCTCCTGGCTCGTGATTATAGTTATCAACACTTTGACAAAGCTTTTCTCACTGCAGTCACTTCAGTGTTTGTGTTCTTTTTTAAAGAATAAAATAGCATAATTCTGTCTATTTCATTATGTTTTCCTATCTTATATTTTGGTCACTGTTTTATCTCAGTCCACCTCCTTCTCAGTCTAGACATACGGTAGCTCTTAAAAATGGCATCATCCTTTTCTGTGGCTGTTAGCTCTTCTCCCTGTTCATAAATTTTAATTTTACTTATTCATATTTTGAATATGAATGGTCAACATCCCTGGATTCTCAAAACAAAATTTCCTTCCTTTTTTGTGTGTATGTATTGCAAATTCCTATAGGTATAGGGACTCACATCAGCAAAATAAGTAGGTTAACATGCTTTGTGATCCAGGTTCTGCAAAGATTTATGCTAAGTGGAACTGTGGGTGTGCAAAATGCTAAGCCTGTAACAAAGCTTTATAGGATTTTGCTTCAGATCTGGTTCTAAGTATTTGCAGAACTGGGTCTTGAATTTGCCAGATACTGCCTTTGAAGAAGAAATTGTAATATGATTACTTCTCAAACACCTAAACATAAGTGCTTTTACAAGTTTATGAAAACATATTGCTGAAAAATGTGGGGTCACCAAAAGTTTACATGTGTTTACTGTCCTATGAAATATTCTTGGGAGAAAAAAGGTGTTGGGATTTTTTCAGTAATTTTAAACTGTTGTTTGTATTCTACTATATTACTACCAAATAATGAAATCAGCTTTGCAGCCCTTCTTTGCAGTCCTTTCTGGACTTCCTTCTAGAACAAAAGCAATACAATAGAGATACCAGTAAAATTAACATAAAGGATTTATTTGAAGAACTGTAAGGTAATCATTAACACAGGAGTAAATTAGTTTTTAACATACGGTGTTGGGGGGGTATACTGTTCTGCTTGAAAATGCCTATGATAATCTCTTTTGTAAATACTTAATAGCTATGTGAAATTTCCAGTCTTGCAGATAGGTACTGTAGATATAATACTGTTGATGCAATTGTAAATGCAAATTTAATAGGAATATTAACTTTCAATTTCATGCTAACATATCCATAATACAGCAACTGTGTTGTCTAAGATGTTTCATGGTGTTTTGGAATTTAACTGACAGTGTTTGGTTTTATTTTTAAACATCTTTGGGAAAGGTTCAGTGCACTTTTTTTGTAGTATCAGCATGGAGCCAAGCACAAAAGATAATTCAATTAATTTTCATTAACTCTTTCAACCACTAGATGTGTTTCTACCATATGTTGTATTTGATGTCTGTGTGCCATGATGATTTAATAGAAATGCATTAAGTATGGTATGAGAGTCCAGATTGCATGAATGTTCTCCATGTGTATATCTCCTAATGTATAAAATACACAAATTTTCTAAATATGTTAACAACTTAATGTAATTATTTTTTACAGCTTGTTGTAACTGTGATGATTTTATTGATAATCTTAATTTTGCAGTTTAAATAGGTATCTGACATAGTTTTAAACTGTGGGAAAATATCATTTTAATGACATGGCTTATTAAACATACAGTGCGTTTTTTATTCCATGCACCAATCCTCGAGTGTTTGGAAGAGACTGTTCTCAGATATTTTGAGGAGACTTACTTTCTTATTTTGAAAAAATCCTGTTCTTATTGCAGCTGGTTTTAGAAGAAGCTTTCGTCTTAGCAGAAAAGATAAAAAAACAAACAAATCTATGTATGAGTGCAAGAAGAGCGATCAGTACGACACAGCAGATATCCCAACATACGAAGAAGTTGCAAGATACAGACGACAACCTAATGACAAATACAGGCTTGTAGTTTTGGTTGGTAAGTTGTTTTCAAATTAACATTAACCTTATTTTTAACCTGGTAAAACAGAGGACTGACAATTAGCACAATATTTACCACGGACTCATTCATATGGAGGGGATCTTAGAAGGTCACCTAGTCCAACCTCCCACTCAAAGCAGGATCAGCACTGAATTCAGAGCAGGTTGCTGATGACAACAGCTCTGAGAATTTGTCTTTCCACCATGTCTTCTCTTCCCACCATTCACCTTGGTAAAGAGGCAGGCTCCATCTTCTCAACAAGTGTTAGAAGGGTGCTGTTGGGTCCTCCTGAAGCCATCTCTTCTCCAAGCTATACAAGCCCAGTTCCACCTTGGCCTGTCTCACCTGAAGGTCATACTTCAGCTCTCGATCGTCTTGGAAGCCCTCCATTGGCCTTCCTCCAGTTTGTCAACATCTTTCTTGTAACACAGGGTGCAACATGGACTGATTATTCCTCAGAGTCTTAACAAGTGGGAAGAATCACTTCCCTCAATTCACTGGCTATCCTTTTGCTGATGTAGTCCAGCATGTTGTTAGCCTTCATTGCTGCCAGCGTGCACTGGGGACTCAGGGCTAGCTCAGTAGCCACCTGGAGCCTACCCTTTGAGCATGATTGTTCATGCAGTTTTTCACCTGTCTTGTAGTCCACCCATCTAGATAGGATATCCTAATTAGTATATAAGGATGCTCTAGAAGACGATGTTTACAGCCTTGCCAAAACAAAAATAGTTGATGTTAAAATATAGCTACTGTGGTGACTAATCTGAAGCTGGCAGTCAATCTGTACTAAAAGTCTTAAGAATTAAGTCAGTGCTCTGCTCTTAAAGATCCATCAATATAGCAATATAGAAGAAGAACAAATACCTGTGGTCAATCAAGACAGTATATATAACGGGACAGCAACAAAGTCTGCTGTGTTAAAATAAGCAAATAAGCAGGCTGAGAGAAAGGTAGATGAGAGGTGGACCTCTGTGTGCCAAGAGCAGATGTAAATATAGCTGCAGAATATCGAAGATGTCACCCTTAGCTTTCTGTTCCTCTGTAATCTGTCACCACCATAGCTTCACTACAGTATTTATTATCTAATTGAAATGTATTGCTTCAATCTTCTAAAAAAGGCGGAAGTATATTATTTTAAATTTTTCAAATGTAGCCATTGGAGTGCCAGTGAGTAACCAATACTACCAATGAATAATGTCTCATTACTTCTTGTTTCTTTTGCAGTAGTACATAGGCTGATGCTTCATTAGTAAAGTTTCCTACATTCTAAAAGCAGCAGAGCAGAGAAATATGACCCTCTATCAGGGACTGTTATGAACTGTTGAGTAGCTATGTTTTTATATCACTCATATCCAAGGGAACATTAAATTTAGTTTTTAATAAACAGGTTTGTCACTCTCCAGCACTAAAATTCAGCCACCTACTAGTGTGATCACTGTGAGATTGTGGGCTATATGCAACAAGTAATAACATGGTTGAGTTGATTTTACACTTACATCAACAGAGCGCAGTGCAAAAGTGTGATAAGTAGACTTTTTATAACAAATTGCATATGTCTGATCTAAAGAATACCTAGAGATTTCATTTGATTTTTGTTGTAATAAATCAAATGAAGAAAGTGTGCTTTTTCAGTATCAAAAGCAGTTCAGAAATTTATTGCAGACTTCAGTAATTCTGATGTTTTTCTCTGGATATTAAGGGCAGCTTAAGTCTGGCCAATACCATAAAAATGTCTTGTGCAAAATGTGGAAAAAGTAGCAGAGCTAAGCAACACAGGTATAGTAGGAGTGAATATATTCTAAAAGCTTTTTGTGTGCCAGTAGCAGCATACAATATAATCTGTCAAACATAACTTGGTTATTATTACCAGGAAACAAAGGGACAGATAATGAATTTATAGCTGTAATTGGTAGGGACACTAAATGTCTGTTGTGTTATGCTAAGCCTAAATGCATAATTTACTGTTGGAAGGCTTTTGAGGTTTTGTTTTGTTCTTTTTTAGGGAGAGAGAGTTTGACAACTGTAAAGTGGAAATTTCTTTTGGCCTCGTTTTAAATTGGTCTAGTCTAATTTACAGAATGCAAATTGCATACATAGTAATTTTTAGTGCCCTGTAGTGTGATATATATTAGTCTCAGGTTCAGCTAGATGTATTAGTTTGTCAAGCTTTTACCTTGTCTGCAAATGTATGCTCGTGAATAAAGTCCTGCATATCCTTGGGGCTAAAATAATGGATCATCTGGAGTGCTAATGATACAGATGCTTCTGCTGTGCTGTCTTTTAGGTGTTATGAATGTGATGATTCTGCTAAAAGCAAAATTGTCCAATATTATGTGACCAGTGTTGCAGCCTTATCAAGCTGAGGCAGAACATTTTAATATGAAACATATTGTTTAGACAATAGAATTTTCATTTACTTTAATGAGGAAAATGTCCTGCTCACAAAGGCTTCTGCTTCAGTAATTGCGAAGGCCAGACTAGCACAAATTTTGTTTCTTGAGAGTCCGAATGGATGTGCCATATACTGCAATTTTACATGGCATAGTATCAGCTAAGACAGAAATTTCTAAAGGGGGCAGTGCTAGGATTAAGCAAGGTCAGTAGTAACAAACCACGAGCATGTGCCCCAGAACACACATGGTTGTTTGCATACAGTGCTGTCACCAGAAGCATGTAAAGCCTTTCAGGTGCATCTGTGGTGATGCATCTGTCTTGGGCAGTGATGGAAGTAAGGACCAGAGGTGTGTAACCACGAAGGAACAGTTATTAGCATGTGGCACAGATCAGAAAGGGATCTTGTCCCCAAACTAGGCTGTCTACTCCCTGCAATGGTGTCCTTCTGGTCAAGGAATCAGGAACTGAAAGAGTTCTCTGTTGCTGTATTTCTTATGTTAAAAAATAAAAAATCCATCACCTTTAGTTTTATCATGAAGAAGCTGTCCGAAGACAAGGTCTGTCTCAGTACAAAGGCAGATGAAACAGAAGTGGCTCCACATCTCCTGACATAGCTTTAGCATACGTTCAGTAGTGGCTTGCAGAAATGTAATAGCTCTACAGCAATACTGTAGGAAGATAGTCTACTTTGACCATACTGCTCCAAGTAAACCATCTGAACAATGAAGAAGGAGTTCTAGAATTGCTATGCTCATTAAACCTTCTGGGCTGAATGAATAGGTAGGTCAGCATGGTTCAAAAAGGTCTGTTTTACAAAGGATGCAACATCTATGTTGGCGAGTCTTGCCAATGAGAAAACTGGCACGAACTCCCTGATCCTGCTTCAGTGAACAGCAAATCTAGAAGTACACTCCCACTGCTAGTTACGATTTATTGAAAAACAGAAAAATGATGTTCTGCTTTTCTACCTCATATGTCATTGTGCCATAGTTCTACATTGCGTTATAACTGTCCCTTGTACTAGAAAAGGAATAACTGACACACAGAATGCCCATCAATGCATGTTTTCTGCTGGGTCTTTATAGTCCCAGCAGAGGTGATATCACCTAACTTCCAAAATCTTTTCTGAAAGACCATTTTCTTTTTTTTTTTTCTTTCAAATAAATAGACTTCTAGGAGATCAGTTTGTTGGTGAAGAGTAACTGCTTGGGTTAATCTTCCTGAGACCTGAACTTACATCAAACAGTTTTTCCAGTTTTCTTAAGACATATCTGAATGGTACAAAACGTAATGCAAATTTTAATGATTGGGGGTCTTAATTCTGCAAGAGTCTGTCTTACAGCAAGGTAGGCACTGCAGTCTGTTTGTGCAGGATTCAACCATTACTCAGTTGACATGACTAACATGGAACATCAAGCAACATAAATGTTCATTTAAAAAAAATAAACAAAGTATTTCTAAATCTGTCACTGTAACACTAAATATTGCTGCCTGGGGTGATTTATAGTAAACTAAAACTATGCTATGGTCATGTGTCCCACATGCCTGGCATTCTGCAATAAGAATCTGGACTGTCCTTTTCAATCCTGATGCTTTATTCTCTTCTTGAGTTCAAATCATATTCAGATTCATAATTATTAGAAACCTGCATCTTTCTCTGTAGCATCAAATGAAAAGAAGATTCAGAATAGAAGTATACATTACACTCAGGAGGTGTGGTGTAAAAACGAGCATAATGGATGGCAATACTAATTAGGAATCAGCCCCTAATGTCCGTGTGCTACAATTATGAGATTTTCATGAAGACAGCACTGAAAAAGAGGAATCCACAACTTTCAGTAGTTATCTTTAAAGATGAGTTTAGAATGGTAATCTGGAAGGGGAGACAGAGTAGTAATGAGGTTTGGGTCTTAAAACGCATTTGATCTAAGTTTCCAAAGCATCTGTCACACTAAATGAAGCCTGGATTATTTATATATAAATAGAACTAAAAGCGTATTGTTGATTTGACAGCACATAGGCTAAGGAAATAATATTTGTGTAGATTTGATGGGAATTTTTTTTTTGCTGTAGAGGAATACAATGATTCTTTTTAACTCGAATTCCACTTGTTTCATTCAACTTTGCTAGAATATATTGAGAATTTTAATTACTCTTCCTGAAAAAAAATGTTTGCTTAAATAGCTATGCTATTAAAAGAGGAAAAAATGTGTTTTTTTTTTTAAATAAACACAAAAGTAATGCCATTATCTTCATGACACATTGCTTTCCTCTGCAGACATGCACCAGTAGAGGCTGCTGTACACCATATTAAATAAACATTTATACATACTGATAGATTAATTTACAGGCGGGTCAGAGATGGAACTTGAAATGTAGTTGTGTTTTTAACTTATGTAAACATATAAAATTATAAATGCAGAAACTCTTAAGATTTTACAGAGAGACTACAGTCTGGGGATAGTAGCAGGCCTTTGCTTTTCATCATTATGTGTTTCTAACTTCAGACAGGGTGGACACTCGTTTTTACAAATAGTTACCTGAAGGTGTTGAAGCGTCAGGCTTTGTTTCTTGATACCAGATTCACTAGTAATTAAGCAATATATCACGCCTTCATTAAAATGTTTATTAGGTGTTGTATTTCTGATCTCTAAAATGTCTCTATTACAAAGCATTCAATGCATATATGTATCCCTTTTCCTACAACAGCAAGAATTTTCCTTAAAACCACATGTATTATCCTTGGATTATTTGGGATGTGGTTCAAATTACTTTCCTCTGTGTTCTGCTCTTGACCTGGCTTGGGAGAAACAAGGCCAGTATACCATCAGAAACTCCTGGACACACACAGCTGTGCTTCCTCCCTGAACATATCACCACAGCCCCACCACCAAACACGGCAGACAGGCTGGAGCCCTGCACAGAAGGTGCCTGGTGCCAGGGAGCGGTTGCCACATGGAGCTTCTGAGAGCTCACAGGACACAGAGTGCCCTCAGAGGAACCTCAAGAATCATTGGCAAATGGCTAAGACTTAGGGACAACCCCAAAATCAAAAGCAATGTCTCCTCAGTAACTTCTAGGACAGCAGTACTCAAGTGGAGGTGGAGGAGTTGGGTCAAAAAACTTCCATGCAGTCTCTGTTTCTTTCTGCCAACCTCCTTGCAAGAGTGGTCTCTCTTTGGCAGCCACATGAAGAAGGAAACATTTGTTTTGGACCAATTCAGACCGCAGGCAGCATACAATCAGAGTTCAAAAGAAAATCAACAACAAAGAAAGAAACAAAAGCGCCCCAGACAGGTTGTTACCTGGGGAGCGCTGAGTGCATGGAGAGGAGCTGCCCTTCATCCTTGTACCTGTTCAGTGCTGCCCTGACTCCATCGAAAGGTGGACGGGGACGGCCTGAGGCTGACAGAGGCTGGCAGGAGCGGGATTCCCAGGATGTGGGGAGAAGGTGGAAGCAGTGCTCCTCAGGGGAGGAGTGTTGTGGGTAGCTGCCGTGGAGAAGAAAGTTGGCTTTGCTGTCAACTTTTTCACTGATTTTTTCCTCGGTAATAAAGTCAGAACACAATAACTGCCAGCTAACTCCCCTGAAGTTTGTCAGCGCTGTATGTTCGAGGAGAGGCTATATCCATGGGCGTTTCTAAATGACTGATTAAAAGCCAGTTTGTATTTTAGCTATATGCTATGTGGACTTATTTCGGGGAGTACTACTTGTGCCTGAAGACCAGAGAGGCCTGGCTGTGGGGAAACAGCACCATTTGTTTTTTTCAGGTCCTGTAGGGGTTGGACTGAATGAACTTAAACGGAAATTGCTGATCAGTGACACCCAGCATTACGGGGTAACAGTGCCACGTAAGTAAAAACACACTTCTATTCTCTTAATGCTATACTGGGTTTCCTTTATTATTGCATTAACATTAACTTAAGGCACTTTCAGATTTAGGTCTCTAAATTCATGCTTGGCATCCAGATTACTTTGTTAATTTCTGAAAGTGCTGCTGCAGTTGTATTTTAAATAGCATTGATTAAATTGGTAGGACGTTTTGGCTCAGAGGCATTGCAGTGGATTTTTACTGCAAGTATAACATGATTGATGTCAGCAAGGTTTAGTAAATGAAACTCGGCTGAAGAACACCCTGGATTTAGCTGTAAAACAGTGAAACATACTCTGTTACCAATGCTTGCTTTCAGCAAAATGCCCTTTATACATTAGGCTGGAAAATAAAGACTGATGATAAACAATTTCATCCCATGAATAAATGATTTAAATCCCTTTGATTAGCTTCAGAAAAGTTGGCTTGGGGATTTTTTCCCTTCATTCCCTCTATCTGATCAAACAATATAATTTGTATAATAATGTATAAAATTGCTCTATATTAAATTCTGCAGTACTTAACTGTTTTTTGTTTCACATGGAGGACTTGACAGTCTTAGTTGGGCTTTCATTCCTCGGTCTGTTTTGTACTTGTAATTTTGCCTCCTATAGGGATCCTTCAAAAATATGGGTCCAACATTTTGAATTCAGAAGATATTATCACAATTTTTTTGCAAGTACAAGTATACTATAAGGTATATGTGTTAAATAATTTTCTAGGTAGAAAAGTGAATACATTTGTTTTCAGCAAGTCATTACATTTGCAAATATTTGCCTCAGCTGGGTATTGAAAACTACAACAAAAAGGCAGATGTTCCCAAATATTTAACACATTGAAGCATATGCAATCATTTGCCTAAAAGTATTTCTCTAAAAATTACCAATATTCATCAAGCTGCCTTTTCTCATTTCTCTTCCAAATTTGTGGTTATAATTTAAAGTAAACAAGTAAAGAAATCCTTCTCCCTGAAATTCAGTAAGTTAGGACTTGCAGGGAGAACTGGAGGTCTTGTCTTGGAAATGTTTCTCTTTGTCAACCTAAGAAGAGCATGGCATCAAATGGCATTCAAGAACTATGTTTCTGCAAGCAGATTGTATATGTTCATATATGATGAAGAATACATGATGCTGTAACACACACCTTGTGTTAAATGTGATTTTTAAATGGGTTCGTTATCCATAAGTGGCAACCCCACAAGGAAGTTTCATTTGTAGGTAAAAACTTTGTGCCTGGTGCTTGAAGGAAAGTAAAAACTGCAACTAATAATACAAGACTACTGAAAGAAAAAAGAATCACCAGAAAATGAAAAGCACTAAAACATAAAATTCACACCCCGTTTCTTTACTATCATGCTTTACATACCATAGCTGCGAGTGTTGTTAATGAACATAACATTTTATAAATCAGGTTGGTGAACTTTGTTTCCCTTTATGGTCTAATATGCTAATAAGTTTAACGAGTGGCAAAGTTGGGGTAATTGTTATGGACTGCTGCTCATTTTTATTATTCAGCTGTCCTCATTTTATTGGATTTTTCCACTGGTTAATAAAAATGATAATCTGACACTTGTCCAGTAGGTTTTTTTTTCTTCTCTGCATGCTTTTAAACTCAATCCTATCACGTGTTGAGTGCTGCCTACCAGAGCAGCCTTATGTTTGTCAGAAGTAAGGGAACCACTACGCTTAGTATTGCACAAGAGTTGTGCGCTTTTGAATGTTTCCTGAACTGGTTTGCATTATATTGTTTTGTACATCTCTTCTTTTTTTCTTTTAATTAAACTGCAGACACTACCCGACCAAGAAGAAGCCAAGAAAGTGATGGTGTTGAATACATTTTCATTTCCAAGCACTTGTTTGAGACAGACGTACAGAATAACAAGTATGGTGAAGAGGTTTTAATTAGAACTGTAGTTAAAACAATGGCTTTATTGTAAAATGGGGTTGGTTGTAACTTTAGATAATAATTCAGAGTGGATGTAAGTTGCAGTGATTTGAAGATGTGTTAGAATTACATTTTGATACATAAACAATTCACAGAATCTGAAAGAAATACAGAACAAAAAAGAAATATAGGCAGACACAAATGTTTCTAAGCTTCCAAGTGGTTTCAGTACTTCAGCTCATCAATAAGACTTGAAACTGTAGGTGTTGAGGGTGGGGGAGCTCTCTTTTAATAGGGAGTCATCTTTGATAGCAATAAAGCATTGCAGTGCTGGAAGAGAGGGGTCTGGAAGTGTACTGCAAACGTGCTTGAATCAATGTTTGTGTAGTTCTGCTCTTTTTCAGGACAGGCACTTCCTGTGCTTTTGAATTTAGAGACCTACAGTGAAGCCCCTGCCTGTAAACCCTCCAGAAGTTAAACTAAAATGAAGACAATGGTAGCATCATGCTCTCTAGCAGCCTGTAAAATATTGTAGCTTGAAATTTTGCCTCAGTGTTTCAGAGGGCAAAAGTGTATTAGACACAAAGCTGTGGGTTTTATTGAAACTTCAAACTGTGCTTTGCTTTTTTGGCAACTTGTGCTTTACTTTTATAGCACAGAACCAGCCGCCTCGGTTCCATTAGCACCGTTGTAGCTCCTCCTCCTCTTCTGGGACAGAATTTGGATATTCTGTAGTGTGCAATGAAATTTCAGTAGTTTCTATTGTTTAGCTTATCCACTGTTTTATTGCATTGCATTAGTTCAGAAAAAGAGGTGATGGAAAACATTAGTGGGCTGTTGGACTACAGTACTTTTTTCTCTTTAACTGTAATACAAGCAGGTGTTACTGATTTGAACGTGGTAAAGTAGAAGATTTCTTAAAATTGACATGCTGAAGTACTTGACAGCATTTCCTTTATAAAACATGGTAAAACTCACGTGTAAAGTAAAATATTTTTGCTTCTGAATTAGATCTTATAAACCAAACTGATAAGTTTTTGCTGGAGAAAATGGAAATGATTCTAGTTGCTTTCACCTTCTGCCACAGGTTCATCGAGTATGGTGAATATAAGAACAACTACTATGGTACAAGTTTAGACTCTGTTCGATCAGTCCTAGCTAAAAACAAAGTCTGTTTGTTGGATGTGCAGCCTCATGTAAGTAAGCACTTCTGGAATCTTGTAGTTCCCCGTGTTGCATATTAGGATTCCAGGAACCTATCTGTTTCTAAAAAAGTATATTTTATTCCTTGCTGAGTTACTATTGAGTGGGCTTGCTGGGTGACTTTATCGCAGCAAGGCTTGCTGAAAGGAGAAGAGGAAGGAAACTTCAATATATATTGCAAGTATTCAGCTCAGTAATTAACTGAATTGAAAGCCCACATCACAATACCAAAGATGTAATTACAAAGTGCTCCCATATTTTCATTCAACTTTCTGCTGTTTCATGTTAGAGATTCTTTTCAAAACTTAAATTTCAGAACAGCTTTGAGCTGCCACCCAATCCAGCACCTCTCTTCCACGTTTAGCAGTATGTCCGTGCAAAGGGTTTCCATGTAGGGTACACACAAGTCAAGGAACACATTCAATGTGTTGTTGGCTGGATAATTGTTAAGAACGTTCCTGTCTAAACCATTTGTTCTTGCACTGACCTTCCTTGTCTTTCAACTCAGCTGAACGGCTCCACTGGGAATTTTTTTCTACTAATAACTACAGTGCTTTCAGGAGCTGGACCACTTTGTTTAAAAGTAGGCAAAGTGTTTCATCTCCAAGGGTGGCCAGCCTGTGGCTTCTGAACCCCAGCAGGTTGTGAGCAGTTCCCGGTGCAGTTTCAGATGTGGGGATTTTCTGTAGAGCAGCAGGAAGAGGGCTGTGCCAGCAGAAGAGCATCTGGGCAAGCCAAACCTGCACCAGGGGAAATGGGCAGGGGCTCCTGGGGCTGGTGCTGCCAGATTGCTTGGCCAGATTGGTGCAAGTCCAGCATGCCTGATTTTTCAGTGAAACACTAAATTCTCCAGGGGACCCAGGCTTGTGAGCCCTTCTGGGATCCCCTTCTCCAGGGTCTTGTGGACCCTGACGATGCGAGAGGACAGAAGGCTGACTTTTAGATAGCCTTTCTGAAGATAGCCTTCTAGAAGTGCTTTATGGGTTTATTTTGGTTAGTGGAGAGTTTCTTTTACTACAGTGAATTCCATTTTGAGAAATAAACTAATTAATTTAAATCTTTCCTCTTCCCAGACAGTGAAACATTTACGGACATATGAGTTTAAACCATTTGTTATATTTATAAAGCCTCCACCGCTTGACCGTTTGAGAGAGACCAGAAAAAATGCCAAGATTATTTCAAGTAAAGATGATAGGGGAACTGCAAAACCCTTTACAGTAAGTTTATTTAGACATGGTAAAGCATGAGAACTTGTTAAGAGTTTGTTTGTGGTTGTTAGCATACATGTTATTTCCCTGTCTCTGTCACCCTAAACTTTCTGTGATGTTCTCATTGTTTGCTGTGCTCATGGGTATTTACATTTCCATCGTGCTCTATTTGAGTTTATGTAATTGAAGAACCCTCAAAATGCAAGTATATTTTTATGACAAATAATGCTGTGGATTTCCTTTAAAAAATTTGCATGTGGGCTTAGATGTTTCTATTTAAGTATAGGAATTTCCTTGTTTTATCAAGTGTATTTCTGAGTCTAAATTTAGAGGAAACCTCAAATATGAAGCATCAATTGAAAAAATAAATGCTGCTTTAATAAAAAGAACATATTCTGGGCTAAGAGACACAAAAAATGTTACAGGGGAATAAATATTATAAGAAAGAATGAAAAAAACCTAAGGAAGTAAAAGTAACAAATGCTGCCTTTTGTCAATAATCAGAAAAGAAAGAAAAAAAAATAGTCATGTTACCCAATAGTAACTTACTTACTTCCTTGAAATACAATATAAAAATATTTTAATTGAGACTAAACCAAAGCCAATCATGGTTAGACTTTGTTTTCTGCGTTTAAGGGGTGTATCATTTTCCCTCACTCAAACATAAGATGTTATTTGGGAATTTTTAGATTTGGTTTTCAAGCTAAGTCACAGATAGAGTCACAGAGATTGATATAAGTCTATGTATGACTGTCTTTGTAGAATATGCTTTTGAAATAGTTTGGAAATAATGCACTACAACAATACTTCCTGTCATATATAAAATGTAAGAGGAGTTCATTCTTAAGAGCAAACTTCAGAATATTGTTTAGTTAGGACAATTTTATTATCTCATAGTTGTGTAATCAATGAAATTCCAAGGATTTGTTCCCTCCCAAACATGAACAGAAGTCCACTGAACCAGGTCTAACAAGGCATAGGAAGACAGCTCCTGCCAAGCTCTTAAAAGAGTAAAGGCTGCACTGTAATAAATTGCTTGTTGATAGCAAGCCAAGGCGTAAGTAATGAAATTTTAAATATATCATCAAAGTAAACAGCGAGAAACATTCTCCACTGGTGTTGCTAACAGAAGATGTCTCTCTAATTACCATGCGGTGACCAACTGTGTTACTGCAAGGGCAGAGATGAAAGAATTGCCTGTTGAGCAAACGCTATTTGTGAGAATGTTCTCTGAGATTATTTGGAATGGTCATTTCTGTATTTTTTTTTATAAAAAACAGAATTTCCATTTCCTGATGAGATAAGAAATAAACAAGTAGCTTCACATTTACCACAGAATTAGTTTATATAATGTTTCTGTGGACAGACTAATCCTTGCACTGATCTTATTAGGAGGAAGATTTTCAAGAAATGATCAAGTCTGCCCAGGTGATGGAGAGCCAGTATGGCCACCTCTTTGATAAGGTGATAGTCAACGATGACCTCGCTACAGCCTACAGTGAGCTCAAAACAACTTTTGACAGATTGGAGACTGAGACCTTCTGGGTTCCTGTCAGCTGGTTGCATTCGTAACGTTTCACATACACAAGGCATCTGATGTCGATTGAGTCTAAATCTGGTGCATGGTTAGGCAATACTTAAGGGCCATTTTCTTGGTAGGAGGGCTTTCTAACTCTACCTGAGCAGCCGGTGCACTCTTCACATACTTGGCACTGGTCTTGTTTTCCTGTGTCTTCAATCTTCCTGTTCATAATTTTGGGACAGTACAGGCAGGTCAATCCGAAGTCTTACTACGCTCAGTAAAGTGAGCTAATACTAGTGTAACAAAACTGCCAAACACCTCTCTATCATTCTTATGTCCATGTCCAAGGTAAGCTTTTTTAATGGAGAGTTTGCAGAAGATAGTAATTACTACTGGAGATCAGCACTTTGACGGTTGTAAGCATAACTGCTCTCATAAAAAGCACATCAGCACTTGGAAGTTATTATCCGTTAAGTGCTTGAGAGAACTGAGGCAGGCAAAAGTGACCAACAGTTTTATGAGGAAGACATCCTATCCATAAAAAGACAAGTGTTTTTACTTTTCTAGATGTGAACCTTGTCTTATATGTACAGAGTGATTTTTGTATTCCTTTGCACTTGAGTAGTCATGAAAAAAAAAGATATATTCAGTGGCTTAATTGTGAAAAACTCTGCTGTGAGCATGCATGGATTGAAAACATTTTCATGCATGCTTTGTGGCACAACAAAACTCACAGGAATATTTATTTAAATAGGGAAAAATATGAGTTACTATGTATATAACTTCAAAATCTTTGGGATTAGTCATCTGTAAAAACAGTGGCGAAGCAGTATGAATAGCAACAAAGTAAAGAGTTTTTATTTTTTTTCTTTAAATTGATTACAAACATTTTTAGCATTCTTTAGAACAGATTTCCCCTCAGAAATTTTCAACCAATTAGTAAGGAAACCTTGAAGATCTGGAAAGCAGTTGCAATAAGTTAACTCTTCCTATTGTTCAGTATGTAGTGATACTTTTTTTAGTAGTGTAACAGCCATTTTGTCTCCATCCAAAAATAAATTAATACTGTAGACTTCATTATAAAAAATATCTTTGTCAGTGGTCAGACACGGAAACCTCATTTTAAATTTGATGTGGCAGTGAAAACTAATGTATCATAGACTATGTATTTTTACTATAGATAATTTGCTATTTTTCTTTATTTACTACTGATACGCAGAAAATGAATACATCTGTAAAGACCAAGTAACACCCGTGTGTTGTGTTGTGAATACGTCTTGTAAGTACAGAATGTGTATAGGAACTTGCTCAATTCAGATCATCACATCTGTGGCATTCAAACAGGAAACAGTTATTTCATGTTAATCTGTAAAGAGAATATAGATGTCTTGTTTAAAGAGTAAAGAATTTAGTGAAAACTTATATATTTATGAAAGGGTTGAAAAGGGATGTTAAGTTTTTAAATTTCTTGTCAATGTGGTCATTTATTAAACAGATTACTAAGACTGTAATTTGAAACACCGTCTCTGTAAATTGAGCTCAACATTCCATGTAAATATTTTATTTCAGTTCATGTGCTGATCGAGCCATCGGGTTCTGCAGTTTTATTCTAAATGCATATTTAATGTGTGGGTCATTGCTTTTGACTTAGAGTTGTATAAAACAAATGAAATGCAAGCAACAACAGCAAAATCCCTAGGAGTCTGGAAATGTTTATGCAAGAGTTACAGATGTACTGAATCTCAGTATGGACAAATGCTCTGTTTGAATGGCTGTAATGTAACTTCTGTCAAATTTCACCATTTTTCAGGTGGACTTAAACCTTTTTGTAATACAAATTGAAATTTGTTGATTAAATTAATTGCGTGCAGATTCTGTGGGTTGAGAAAGTGGTTATCTTTTTTTTTTTTTAATTATTGAAAATCAAACTGTTTTTCAGGGGATCTGTAATTCAGGCTGTTTGCCTTTGCCTGCAAGGTGCCGAGTGCCCTCACCACCTCTCGCAACCAGTGAAAACTGAGCGGGCACTCTGCAGCTCTCAGGATCTGGCCATTTCCAGCCAGAGGAGCTTTAGTCCATAGTGAAACACTCTTAACGCTGCTTCTAAGCCATGGTGTCTCAGAACATCGGTGTAAAATAACTGTCCCATAAGGGACCTGCTTTTCTCTTTAAGAATTAGATGCTAGAATATTCTCCAAAGTCCCCATTTGAAACAGTTCTGGCTCTCCTGCATGCTGTTTTTCCTGTCCTTTTGAAAAGATTTTAATTCCCATTCCTGGGTCAGTGTGGTCTAGGAGGACCTTCTCCAACATGCTTGCTGTGTTGGGCAGTAGTGAGCAGCACCGTGCATTTACAGAGACACCGACTCTGATCCTCAGCACAGTCCTGGCAGGCATCTCCTAGATGGATGGCTGCCTGCCCCGTCTCCAGGCCAGAAGCTAAGTCCTGAATTGTAACACCTGCAAAAGAAAGGGAATCACAAAAACATAAATCCAGCAGAGCAAAATGTGCACGGAGTCTTTAAGGAGTGAGAGGTAGTTGTAGTTAAATTACTAGATTGCTCTTGAAAATCAACATTATCACGGTGTTTGCTTTAAAAAAATAAATAAAAAAGAAAGAAAATAGAAGCCACTGTAAGGCTGGCAGGGATGATACAAGCTCATGGCAAAAAAATGTCTTAGCCCAACAGTTCTGACAGCACAGGAGCCTGGTTATCACGATGGACGCTGAGCCTGTGTACTGAATTGTTCTGAGGCACCTACGGGGAGGGCTGTGTGCTCCTTTGGACTCCTAAAACTTGGGAATGAAGATAACTAAACATGTTTTCAATATTCCACATATTCAAGATGTGCTGTGTGGGTTTTTAGAGATCTGTATGTTTTGACAGTCAAGTCCAGATGTTTTTATTGTGTTTTAGCTGTTTGCCATAGTCAAAGAAATGGTAGTTGTTTTTTTTTTATTGTACCAAGCTCGATACTTGAATTTGCCATCAGGTCATTGGTTGGTGTCTTACCTGGATTCTGATCTTACCTTCTTATGCAAAACAATAAATTATTGCTATCACTGAAAGTGTTGTTTTTTTCTTTATGTAAATAGCACCATAAAATATAGACTTTAAAATATATTGACTTTAAAAGAAAAAATGCCCAGGAAGTAAGTTATTTCATAAGTCTCTCTATTAACTGTAAAATTCTGATTATTTTTACATGGAAGAATAAAACTATAGCGGCAAAGAGTGAAATTCTCAATTTTTCGTGTTTGTTGGTGAATTCTGCTTCAGAACATATGGTCACCCTTTCCTGCAGCCCACCCCCAAGTAAACCATTTTCTTTCCGAGATGGATGCTGAAGACAGAAGGTCAAGCTGAGACACTAACTCGTCTGTGTTTGCGAAGTGCTTGGATCGACGGCCAAGTTACCGACCCGGAGTGTGTCATCAGCCACATATGCTCCTGGTCCACTGGCAAGTCACACGGGAGGCTGTGTTCTTTCCTAACACTTAAAGAAGGTAATACTTCAACTACTTTTTGCACTTTGTTACATCTTTTCCAGGAAAAAAAAAAAAAAGCCAAACACATACTAGGATTAGAGAGAACATTTTTAAACCCCTTCTGTTTTGTTTCAGTGCCGTATTCTGCATTTCCCACATGTATTTAGGTTCAGGTTTCTCCTGTGCATGCAGATTTTTTTCCTCAGTAAAGCTAGTATTTATTTTTTGTGAGATTGTTTCAAAGGGTGAATAGTTTCTTCAGAAATTTACAATTAAACTTATAATTTGAATGCATTTTTGCTACTGCAGTGTCTACAGACATTTCCCCACAGGAATACGAGTTTTCTATATATCAGTGTTTAAAATCATTTGCACTTGCAATTTACCCAAGGTGCTCTGAAAATCATTAAGTATTTATCATATATTACCATGATTAACGTGTGATACCAAGCATTCAACAGAAAAGTGTCTGAAAACAAAATAAAAGGAACACGGCATGTGTATTTGTTGTTTAAGAATTCTAGTGCTTGATAATGGTTAAAGGTTTCAGCAGAAGCATACACAAAAACATTTGGAAACAGTTAAAGTCTGGTCTTAAATCTTGTCTTATTTTAAATGACAGTACAAATGAGAGAATTTGGAGTTCTAGACAGCTGGATACTTTTTCCCCCTTGGTATCTTTGTCTGAAATACAAGTTGGATGTTTGGAAGAGAGCATGGAATGATTTTACATCTCTATAATAAAATACTGTAGCATTTTGTGTAGCTGATATCCAACACTTTAACAAAGAGGGTGAATCATGATTATCAATCCTTTGGTTTGCATCTATAGTCGTTGTTCACATATGTCCGTTTAAACACTTTTTTAAAGACTTGGTGGCACAAACCTGCCAATTACACTTTTCGGTATATGAATGGAGACAAATATATTCAGGATTCCCAAGAGGGGAATGGCACAACCAGTATTTGAAAACTTCTTGATAAGAAATAAATAGAGAAATTAGGTCACAATTTCTTTTGTAACTATTTTTTCTTTTGAGTACTCATATTGATATTCAGGATTTGAGTATGCTAAAAAAACAGAAGGCATGCTTTCATTTTCCTCATGTGAAATTTAGATTTGTGGTTTAACAGAGATGTTACAAGCTTCCTATAGTATCATGTTCAGACTTATGGAAGCATAGTTTTGAGGGATTCGGTACATGTTTTAAAGGCAGCAAGTCTGTGGGTATGGTAGAGAGAGGGACTGAGAACATTACAAGTGAGGCTACTATCCTGGAAACACATCTCTATTTTTATCAGTTACTGAACAAGGAAGTTAGCAAGTTGGCTGCTAATGTACTGTGGTTTCTGTTCCCCCTCTGGTAAATATAAATAAGCTCCAGTAGATCTTCATTGGTATGCAAAGCCAAAATTAATTTTGAGAGTTGAAATGTAGGGAGCACTACTGGTCCTGGTGGTGTTGGCAGAGCTGTTGCTCTATTTTCTTCTGATTTTGTTAACTTTTACAGGAAGAGTACAAACTTCATAACTTTAACAAAAGCTTACCAAACTCCACTGTCAATTGCATTCTGTTTTTCCTCTTGGCCTTGCACAAATTTAGTTTAATAATCTCAGAGGGGAAAAAGAGATAATTGACTCATCTTGAAGAGCAGTGAAACAGCAACAATTTGACATTTTCATCAAAGGACATTTTTTACTTGTCTCCCAATGGACACAGGAGGCGGTGTGTTTCTGAAACCCAGAGGTGAAGAGCATGTGATCCAGGTGGGGAGCAGATGAACAGCGTTTTGTGCCATGAAAACACAAAAGCTCTGAGAGAGGCCCTTGAGGCCTGCCTGATACATAAGAGCAGTGTGTGATAAAACAGACCAGGAGCAGTTCTAATTTTATGCAGCCAGTGCTGGCTACGGGGGTCCTTGTTTAAGAAAATCACAGCTTGGAGCATTTGTGTTTGTTGGGTGCACAACCTCTGGACATTTCATGATCCTGCACCCTTTCCTAGGTATATATTACTTGCCTATTCTCCAGAAATGATGGTTCCTTGAATTTGGGCTAGGCTTCCAGTGCTGGGAGTAGTCACCGTGTTTCATGATCAGAAATTTCCACAGTTATGGTCTGGAAATTGCACAGATGGAAGCAGGGCTTGAGACCACTCCATAGAGCATGTCAACCCCTTCATAAATTACTCTTCCTTTGCATTTTGTGTGTGGGTTATGCTTCCCCATTAAACCTACTTTGATCCAGCCTCTGGAGGCTGAATCCCAAATTAAGGCTCGCCTGTGTTAGGTGCTGTACAAACATGGAGATAAAATGTAGTCCAGCCTGTGCCAGGTAGAGCCCAGGCATGGTCGGGGGGTAGCAAAAGGTTGGTTTTCACAGCCATGAGGCCTCCTTGTCTGGGGGAGAGAGTTTAGCTGTGCTCCTGTGGGCTGTGCTGGGCGGCCTTCCTTCAGAGCCACAGCAGCTCTTGTCCTGTTTTCCTTACTGTTGAAGATGTAGATGAAGTCCCTGGCTGCTACAGGGAGTAGAGCATAACATTTTGGGTTTGTTCGCTTCTCTTGTTGCTGAGGGCTGGCCCGGATGTTCTGTTATTATCGGTGCTATCTGGATAGCATGAACGCGCAGCCTCGTTTATTGGCCCTACCGGGGTAGTGCTCCAGATGTTTTTCTTTACACAGCTGTTAAGCAGGAAGTAGAACCAAAACCAAAGATTGATTTGAACCATTGTTTTGTCAAAAGCCAGAACTGAAGCTGAATTATTATCTTCTTGTGACTTCATTGAATTCAGATCATCGTTGGCCACAGCTGGATCCAGCCCAAACTCAAATCGAACTGAAATGCACAGACCCTAACCAGGCATTTGAAGAGGTGAGACTTTGAAGGCCAAGAGTCTGCATCTTGTAATGAGTGCAGCTAATGTTACCTTTATGCCAATACCAATTTCATTTTATCGTGCATGTGTGCATACATATTCATATATATGTATTTATCAAGTGCAGTTGTGTACACCAAGTCATTTTAATGAAAAAAGCAGGCTTACCAAAAAAAAATGCTTACTACTTAATTGGAAGATTAATGAAAGGTTAAAGAAAGAAGTCTACCTGGTAAAATACTGAGGTTTTAGCAAATAGATCTGTAGTTTTACTCATGTAGGACTTGCACACAATTCAGACAACCTAGATTTCCACCTTTCAGCTACACTGCTTTCCCCCTATTTTCTGAAAGGCAAAAGAGCTTGATTGAATGCAGACGACAAACTCGTTCACTACAAACCTAGTTAAAACATGAAATCTTGCTGGGATTAGCTTAATTGTTCTCTAAATAAAAAGGCTTCTTTGTACATAGACTATAATTTTATGCTTGCCAGATAAAGAAACGTGAACCTGTCAGGAGAGGCAGGAATCTGTCTGTGTAGGAGTATCACTGGGCTAACTCTCCTGCCTTTTATGTGATGCTGTGGCGTAAAACACCACTCCGCTGGTTTTGTTTTACAGAAAATAGTCGCTGCGGTGGCATCCTGTGGGAACTGAAGTATCAGGTTCTGTTTTCCCTTCAAACATCCAACTCCATGCGTACCCCCCCTCCTGAAACTGCTGTCCGCCCGCCGCACAGGCTGGGGAGATGCTCTGGCAGCACAGGGGGCTGCAGGAAACCCTCCCCAAGGCGCAGGAGGTGCCACTCCGTGCCTGCCATGGCCAGGTAAGGCAGTGTCTGAAACTTGGGATGTCGTTTGTGATATGAGTGGAAAAGAATTTAGTAAAAATGGAAAATGCTTTATTGTTTCATTTGTAATCTTCAGAAGTTTATTTGACGCTTCTGATTTTCAGGCAATCTGAATCTCAGTTCTTCTTCTGGCTTCTCTACGGCCTGTTTGAAAGCAAGAGTAATTAAAAAGTAATTAAAGCCTTTATTCTTTACATAAATGTAACCGCAAAAGATGTGAAGCTCCTACCTCCCAAAGCTACCAGACCAAGCAAAAAAAGACATTTCTGCAACCGCTCTCAAGTGACCTATTCTGTTTAATCTCATTTCCTTTCCTCCCAGCCAGTCTTCTCCAAACGCTTCCTCGTGTCAGGGGCCAAAAGTTTAAAGAGGGCAAACGTGGAGCAGAGAGGAGAGGCTGGCCGGGAACAGGGGAGAAGCCAAGGCTCTGCAGGGCTCCAAACTGCTGCCAAGTCTGTGGGCCTGGCGCACACCTGAGCTTGATGAACAGCACGGGGAGGTGATTTAAGTGGTAAGGTGTCGTTCAGTCCTTCGTAACCCCAGGAAGGAGTGGTCTCAGTGCCCCTCACTCAGACTTTTAGCAGGGAGCAGTTATGTTGCCTCCATGCCAGGTAAAGCACTTCCACTGGGCACTTCTCGACTCCACAGAGGCAGAGGCTGCACCTTCCCAGTGTCATGGTCTGCACACATCTCCTGCCCACCTGATTTGTACCAGAGGGCTGCTGGTGGCCAGGATTAACTGCTCCCACCTGCAGACGTGACCAGTTACACACCTCGTGTTTGCTAACTGGCCTTGCAGCCACATTTAAGCCCCCCCATGAGACACTCGTGGGCAGATTTTCTGCAGGAACTCCTGGGTTGCTCCCAGCTGCAGTAGCTTGCCTGTCACACAGACCTTCAGTGGAAAACACAAGGCCAGATTCTCTCTAAACCTGTTATCTGTTACACCGTGCACAGGGAAGCAATTGTGCTGCTCTGCACAGCCCCAGTTAGAGCAGTGGTTACTTGGCTTGGCTTCACCACTGTCATGTAAAATCCTTATGGGTCCTCCTGGTTCCAGTGTTCAGGACTGATGAGTCTTCCTTCTCTCGCAGCATCTTGTGGATAACTTAGCATTGTTTTTTCATGCTAACGCAACTCCCTCTCTTCCTGGTAAATTGCCTCATTTTGTGCTATTGGAAAGTGCTTAAGTCTGGATCTCCTCACTGCTAGCATCTTACGGCTGCTGCTTTCTGTGTTACGGGCACGGGACAAGGACGAAATACCAACAGATACCTGACACCACTGCAACCTCAAAGCGAGCGATAGTAGGAACTCGTCCTATAGCCTCAGATGACTTTCATCTGCACCGCTTAAAAACACGGGATTGTTTTTGCAGTTAAATGTGACACCGCTGAGATGGCAGTGGATAAAAGTGCGGTGCTATTGAAGTTAGGAGGAAAGCTTCATTTTGATTTTAACAGCACCAGGGTTTTACCTCTGGTCTTTCTGTGCCAGGGAAGTTGGGAATGGTCTTTGCTAAGAAGATCCTGTCATGTACTGCCAGGTCTTGCTAGCTTTCATTGTCAAGCTTTAGTGCCTTGTTTCATGGGTGGTCCCTGTGGCTTCAACAACTGCTCGCACTGCGGTTGGCAGCTCCTACCTGGGAAAGAAGTGGAGGACTTCTCTGGGCTCAGGGTCTGGCTTTGAGATAAGATGCAGTCAGCAGAGATGATTAATGGTTGTGTGAGTAACCAAACACGTGAAGCTGTTTGGGTATTACCTTTGGATTAATACCTAGATTAAAATCTGGGAGTGAATTTCAATCCAAATGCATCCAAGTCCTGACAAGCACATGACAACAAATATGTATTGCTGGTAAATCTATTGATTCTTTACCTAAATTGCATACTGTAAGTTGTAGGCTTGTGTTCAATAGGCTGGCATGAACTTTGCTGCTTAGCTGTTCATCCCGTGCTGCATTTCTTGTACACCTGCGCCGTGATCCCGATCACTCCTCTCCCAAGTAACCTCCCAGGTGCTCCCAAAATGGAGGCAGCAATCCATCCCGATCCCCAAGCAATTAGTGCTGAATTCTCTAACACAGTGTTTCAGAGCAATTAACATTAATTAACCTTAAAAGATTTCTGAGTGTTGATCTCCACGCCTGCGAGGTGCCAGTCCCACGTTGGTGAGCTCGGCGCTGCCAGGCTCTTGTTGGTGAACCCGCACGAAGCGAGCTCTGCTGTGCTGATGTCAGCTCAGGCAAAGGCACAGCACCGTATACTTCAACCTGTAAATTGCATATCTTGTTTTTTCGTTAATATATTTCTGTGCAATACTTTCCAAACTCTGTTTTATTGTGTTCCACATTTAAAAAGCCACCTGGATATTCCTGCTCTTATTCTTTTTTTTTTTTTTTAAACTAAGCCTTTCTGCATGTTTTTGTAATGTGTAAGGCAGACTCAGACGACAGAGGTTTCAGAAGACTTGTACAGCTGGTAGCCTTTTTGATGATTTCATTTCACAAATCTTTTGGAATAAATGCGGGTATTAACGAGAACAACGAGAAACATGTCAGTTGTACTAAATATAAGTGATCTGCTTTGGAAAAATATTAACAGTTTTGTCAGTTCAGTGACACCTGTGCATCATTTTACTACAGTGGAGTCAAAAATAGAGCCTAACAGATGTATGGTAAGTACACAAAAGGGGTGAACCAAGGAAATATCATAAATCCTCTATACTAGAACATTTTGTAAACGCTTTAAAGAGTAGCAGATGAGAATATATCCAGGTGTTCTTCAAACCCTGCTGGCTGATTAAAGCGAACAGTAAAAAGCTGAAGTGACAGGGCTAAAATACGTGAAGATACATGCATGGCATTGGGATTTAGACAAAAGGAATACCTGGTTCATAGGAATGGCAAGACTGCCAGGCATGGAAAGTAGAGCCTGTGAATATTTACAGTTTTCTCCAAGTGGTAGAACTGGTCATGGGGAATCTCTGTAAATACCTTGTTACACAAGAAGTGAATTTTTACTTGTTTATCTAAAGTAAAACATTCACTGCTCTGCTGAAAGAAAAATGAGAGAAATGATGAGTTGAAAGCATCGAGCAGTCCTGCCAGCTCTCAGCAGCGTCTAGGGTCTTCATGTAGCAGTGAAATACTGAGTGCTAGAAGAGGATAATCAGTTTTATGCATTTTTAAATTAATACGAAATGCTACTCTCCCACTTCTGCTGCACAGCCTGGGTTTTAGAATGTCAAGAAACTATTTGACATTTACAAGAGACTGCAGGCACTAATACAAATCATTTCTACCCATTTATCCATTTTAACCACCATGCTGAGTGAATTGTTGGCTCTGTGCAATTAGTCTCTGTGCTCTGACAATATAGCCACAGATTATCAGGAATTCTATTAATAACGCAAGGTGGAAGCTCTGTTCTCCAAGCCTGTTATTTTACTTCTAGAAAAAAAAATCTCATTTCTTATAAATCCGATATAAATAGGCCAGCTGACAAGTATCCCAAAAGAACAGAATATGCTCGGAATAGTGAGATTTGAACTGACGTATGTTTGGCCAAAAAAAAGTTATCCAGGCTGTATTTGTCTGAAAGTTTAAAAATAGGAGCTTTTGTCATCTGTGGCAGGAGAGGCCAGGTTGAGTCATGATTGATGTCACTCGAAAGAACACTTTAAGCTTAGAAAATGACATCAGAATCATCAGAATTTAGGGAGATTTAGAGCGTTCCCTCAAGCCAGGGTGCTGGGGATTCTGGAAGAGACTTTGTGGATGATACACAGCGTGCTGCCAGACATCATCTGAATGGCAGCCAGGAGCCACGGTGCTTTCAGATTACATTTATAAACGATCGGTATAATTTGTTTTGGTAACATTCATTTTTAGTTAAATGCATGTTTTGAACCGTTTGCAGTTTTTCAGCCTTGGTGCGAGCCCCAGCTTCACGCCAGAGCCGTCTGTCGCTCCCTGACCTCCTTACACGACAAGTTTCCAAGAGCAGCCCGGAGCGCTTTCCCTCTCACCACCAGTCTGCACACACAGCGGGGGCTCTTTCCATTTGCTTTTCTCCCGTTTTAGTGCTCGATTCCTGACGACTTTACTACCGAGCACTTAGAAGTCAGACTGGAACAGTCCAGGGGTATGTCAGAGGTATTTCGTCTAGCTCCCAGGCTGAAACCAAACTGTCTGTCTGTCTGCTACCGCTAGTGCTAAAATGGAAGGAACACAGCAGACAAGGTGCTTGGGTTTCGCTGCGTCGCAGATAACCAATAAATCGTGCGGCGCTGGCTGTTCTCTCGGTCACGGCGCGGCTGTGCAGAGCTCCTGTTGTGCACAACAGCCAACCTCCTTGGAAGACTTTCTTGCATTTCTCTGCTGATTTCCCACACAGAGCAATTCTTTGCTCTTTAAAGTAATTTCAGAGTGAAAATGAATATATTTAGTGTAAGCGCGCGGCGCTACTTTTGGTTGGGTTAGACCTGTTTTGCTTTTAAATAGCTTCTAAGTGTAACGAAAGAACACTGCAGATCCCATTTCCAACAGATAAATTTGTACTTATTACAGTTAGAAGCAGCATCTTTTGTTCCTAAAAATGATAGGGATTAGTGACAAAAGGAGTTGTGTGGTTGCTCGGCTACACGCCTTTGACAACACTTTGTGCATAATCAGCTTTCAGCCAAAAAACGAGTTCATTCCAGGAAAAGTTCATCACGCGAGTTACTCCACAAGCAAAGCTCGTTTGTTCGCTAATTGCTGCCACTACTTGCCATTTAGATTTGTGCACTGTGCTCCTTCCTGCTCGGTTTGAAGAGCTGAGTGATGGATGAATTATTCTCAGTATTCCTGACTTTCATTTCAAGCCAATAAACACCTGTGCAGGACTGGCCTGCGGAGCCGTCCATCTCCGTGGAGCATCTGGGTAAGCCCCAGCCCAGGTGCTGCGGGTGCTCGGGTCCCTGCCCTGGCCCTGCTGCTGCCAGCGGGGCCCCATGAGGTGCAGAAATTGTCACAGGGATCCTGTCCCCTGTGCACCAAACCCTTGTGGTGGTGGAGACAGCAGAGAAAGGGAGGGGGACTCAGGTGGGCTACGAGAGTCGCAAGGGAGAAGGAGGTGCGAGCTATTCTTTGAGAGTGAGGAGCTTTCTGTAGTTTGTCTGTGTTACTCAGCACGTTGAAAAGACCTGCTCTGGAGGATGAATCACTGTGTAGTAAAAGAGTACGATTTGTGGAAACAGCGCTTTGTTTGCTGCAGCCCTCGGGATGTGCGTAGTGATGCAGCAGCCAGCTCTAGAGAGGAGAACATGTTTTCATGATTAAGGCATGAGCGCAGCCCTGGGGAACCAAATCGTATCCCTGCCTTTGCCACAGATTTCCTGTGTGATATTAGTCACATCTCACATGTGGTTGTTAATTGTGTTTTTCTTGGTGCTTGGTATTTGTAGGAGTGCTGAGCACTTGCAAGTGCAGGCTGGAGGAGCGGGAGCTGTGCGTGGCTGCACGCGCTGCCCTGCCACGGGTGCCACGGATCCAGGCACCATGCATCACAACCGGGCACTCAAGGAAACCCGAGGCAGAGATTGCAAAGATAAACCTTCACCAGTTTGATTTATATGGCTGGAGAACAGCTTGTAGGGGCCTGCCCTTCCTAAACTTGTCCTTCCTTGCACCTAAAACAAGAACAGAGAATTTGAAGCTGACAGACACGGTGTTTGTGAACGACGCTGAGTTGAAGATGCTTCTGTGGATCTGAGGATTAGTAATGCTGTCTGTCCATGACCCCTCGTGCTTTTTTAATCTTTTAAATGGAGATACCATATCACAGCCCAGTCACTAAAGGTCATCAATAAAGCAATATTGTGAGTACATTATGTTTTTACTGGCTATATGCAAAGCAATCGCTAAGGATTCGGTAGCCTCTGTGGTTTTTTTCCCATAGTCTTAACATTGTACAGCAATAAGACAACACTAAGAATACTACGCAGCTCTGTTGGTAGAAGTTGAAAAAGATACATTAAAACACTTTGCTGAAAATACTCCTTGAAGTAAAGAGTCACCTGTCTGTTTATTCTCAAAATAAAACACAATGGTTTATATGATGATGTGGTGTTATCTTATAAAATCACAAATTATATGAAAAAATGTATAGAATTCATATGCAGAGCTATCCTTAAGAGTATAAGCAAAAAAAAAAAAGAAAAGCAGGTTTCATACAAAGCCAAAACAAGAGCAGGGAAGTGTGTAACTGCAGATTTTTGTAGCATAAATAGCTTTGTCAGCTTAAACATACTTTGTCAGTAACTCCTTGATCTCACATGCTGTAATCAAATGCCAAGGAGAATTACAATTTTTTAAAATAAATGTGCCATTTATTAGTTTACCATATTTTTTCAGAAAACTCTTCTATCCCCCCTTAGTTAATCACACCTTAATAAAACATTGCATTTGGAAGTGTCTGTTTTATGTAACTAGAAGAGGTGTGCTGAGTTCCACCGGAGGTGTTAGTTCCTTAGGTGACTAGAAAATTGCATGAAATTTTTTCTTTTAGGACTTGAGATCGCATACTAAAATGGAAAAAAGCATTATTTATTTCCTTCATTTTGTTTATTTGAGATGTAGCCTATATTTTCGTTGGAACGCAGAGCCACACACTCAGGATGCACGTAAGGAACTGAAAGTGGAGTTCAGGCGATCCAAATCCACAAAAGCAATTCAGAAAAACCTCTGCTTGACTGACCGTAAAATCCGAATTCACTTGGCTCCGCTGTCCTGGTCCTGTCAGCCTCCCGAGTGCCAATGCTTCAGTTTCTCACGACTTCCAGCTCCGGCGTCTTTTAATCCCAGGGAAAGACAGGTCTGCACCCTTCAGCCCGCGCACCCTGGATGCACTTTTGGGCATCATGGGCTGCTCCCACCTCTGGCTCATGTCCTGCACATGCAGCTGCATGGTGGCTGCTGACAGCCAGTGTGGCATTTCATTATAACCTAAAGTGGAGAAGGAAAAACAGCCAGATCATCCTTTACTCTTATCAGCATGGCAGACAGCATGCAGCACTTTCAGTTAGCGCGTTCTACTTCTATATAGAACAAAATTCGGCTGAACTTCATTGTAAAGTCTTAATACAGGGGGATAGAAATCATTTTCTTCCCCTGAGGATTACTCTTGGTCCCCCACCATTTGGAGCATTTAATTCCAGTTTTGCTTGCTTTAAACTGAATGGAAGTTTTGTACCAAATTAGGGCAGCGAAGTCCTTCCACGGAGAAAACTACTGAGCTCACTGGATACTTTTCTGTCGCGTTGCCAAACCATACAGCAATCACGCTGAGGATATGGATGGAAGAAAGGTTGCTCTGCACAATAATTCCGTATAGGAATCACCATTGATTACAGAGAGGATACTTTATGGGTAGTGGTAAATTATGAGGTTTCTCTTGTAAGTGAGAACATTGATTTACATGAGTAATGCAAAGGCTCGCATGTAAGCTGAACTCAGACTTTCACTGTCAGCCCTAACACATCTATTTATACCACAGATTTGTGCTTAGCCACTTATATTTAATTATAATCAGTTGTGGTGCCTCCATTTGCTGTGTTTACTCAGAGAATCGCATTTCTGAGGTCAAATGCAATGACAGTTATACTGTAGTTATTTGGAGACATGCTTAGTTGTACATTCTGCATGTATCCGAAGACAGATATTTTGGGGCAGAAAAAAGGATGGGTACAATTCATCAGTCCTTCCTTACACGAGTCCTTTTCTCCCACATCACTTTTACTCAGGGAATAGCTGTGCTACACAACACAGCGCTGTGGAGAGATGGCCAAAGCAGTTCGAGAGGAGCCAGCTTGGGTAACTGGAAGCAGTTTAACCACATCGCTTAGTGCTGCCTCCTGTCTCATTTACCCTGTTTCTTAGCAAAGTAAATTAGCTTTGGCAAAGCGTCGCACAAATGGGCTAGCCTGCTTCCAGTGCATGAGCTAGCTTTGGCATCAGTTTCTACACCACGCTCACTGTGCAGCACAGCATATCCAGTAGGAGATGCAAAGGGCTTCTGGCGTACAAATGTGAAGCTTTGAGTCCTCAAATTCGATTCTGTGCTTCCTCATTTAATGGCACCAAACATTTTTAGCACTTAAATGTCACTGCTTCAAATGTAGTGGTGCTACCAAACCAAAATATCGAGAGAATAAAATGCCATTATAATGAATCACTACGGCAATGTGTTTATATGATTAAATATGCTCGTATTTCCTTACGTGACTGCTAACAGGCAGTAGATTCCTTCAGGACCTTCAGCCTTACTGCTTCCGACCCTTGTCATACAAAGAGCATCCTCATTTCCAGTGTGGAGGGCTTTACCAAAATCACAGTAAATCACACCCCTTTTACATTGAAACCTCAGCAGAAAAATGTCATTAATATAACTAACCTACGTTTCAGAATGTCACAGGTACTAGGTATTTTGAGAATCTGGTAACATCAAGTTTGACTGTCTGCTGCCTGACCATATTGCTGATGGATCAAATTTTTTCTTCCTGTGAAATCTACTGACACCAATGGCAAGGGGAGAGGATACTAAAGTCTTGCCAGGTATGATTTTCCAGTGGGGACGGAATCCCCTTCCAACTCTGAGAAGTGATTTCAAGCCACCCAATAAAACAGTCCTGGCATCATAATCAGCGACGTTTTCAATACCAAAGCAATAGATCCTAGTTTGATATTCCAGGAAAAATTACATTCAAAATATTCAGTGCTGTTCTTCCCAGTCTAAACACAGCGCATGTATTTGCATTTTGAAGAAGTGGCCTGCTTCATCCCCAGATTTAACATTCAGAGTTGAAAGCTTGCTGGAAACCCACACCTCCTGTAAAAAAAATTGAAATATTCATTTATGCATAAATTGGATGTAAAAAGAAGAAAGAAGAGAGTGCTTTGCAAAATAGATAGTTTTAATTTCCATCTCTGCTTGAGCTAAAAAATAGATGAAGATACACCTAGATGCAACTCTTTCTACAACAAAATAACTAACTACACAAAACGTGAGAGGGCTTCAGATCCTCTAAAATAACCTTAATGACTCTACATTTCAACTAAAATGCTTGATTTTCTACAGTTATTACAATAAGAAGAAATGGAAAAAATCAGAGGAATAAATGTACCCATATGGAGGACTCTAATATCCATGGCACAGATTTTGAGAATAATACCAGAAAATTGGCTGAATTAACTGTATCAGAATGTACACTATGCAAGAAGACATGTATATGTAACACGCACTTCTGCTTTTCTCAATAAAAATAATTTTGATAAAAAGACAAATTTCCTCCCCAGTTCGAACTTCTACTGTAAATGGATTTGGAAGGGAGCTATTCCCATCCATACAGCACGTATTTTTCATCTTCACATTGACTGAAGATGTCAGTATCATGAAATATAATCTATGGACTTCACAGAGGGTTGCTTTTTAATTGTGCTTTGCCCAATAGCTTGCATAGTACAATCACTATGAGGCAGAAACTGAGATAAATTATTTTTCTACCAGGCACTGGATTAATGCTCAACCTTGCAACATCCAACTGTTGCTCCATATTAACTTTACAGCCAATTGCTGCTTGAACCCTGTAGCGATTTGGCTTTACTCTGGTCCCTACTCCTCTCAGAATTTCACATTTTCCCATATAATATTACCATACCACCATAAATGATAGAAGCAGTCTATTCAAAACCCGTGATTACTCCAAGGTGCTTGAATTTCTGCCTTAAAATGACCTACAAAGAAGAGAAAGCACCGTGATGTCTTTTCTTGGCCTTCTTTCTCATTATATAACGGGGAAAAGTGATTTGGATTTTTTTTTTAATCCTACTTTCACAAGAAAAGTATGCAGGGAATTATCCAGAATTACTATTGGTGATTGCCTAGAGAGTGAAATGGGGCTATCACAGAGACAACTGCAAGCTGAACACCTGAAAGAGATTTTAAATTCTCTTTCCATTTTTTTTTCTTTTAACTATGTAGTGTAGTATCTTTTGCTTGTTTGTATCAGCACCTAGTGTGAGACACCGGTCTTCATGAAACAGCCAAACTCTCTTTCCTGATTAATATCGCCAACTTATAGTCTAAAATACTTTCCACCAATACCTCTCATTTTTCCTCTAGGAAAAGAAAACCCTAAATGGAGACTACTGATGCTTCTAATTTTAAAACAATCTCCCACTCACACTCCCACCCCAAAACAAACAGCCCAATCCTTTCTCCCTTTTCCTCCTTGAATAAAGGGGACAATTTTTAAAAACCAGTAGGAAAGCAAAAGGAGTGTGGACACGTCGGTAGCATGCACTTGCAAAGGTTTATGTATGAAAGTAGAAAACACTCTTCAATCACAGTATGAGACAAACTGGTCTGCAGTTTACGTTTAATATCAAGTTGTTTCAAATGTCTATCACCACAGTCTAAACACACTAACTACTCACTTTAACACTTTACTACTGTAAAATGTCTTTTACATTAAAAATGACTTACAGTAAAAAGTCTTTAGTACATAACTAAGAGTAGCTGGCAATTTTTTCCTCTTACATTTTAAAATTATTTCTCATTTTCTGTTTTACTAACCAGAAATTCAAAATCATTTCTAAAGTGCAAAGGGAGGTTTGTAGTATTACCACTGTGTCCACTCTTGATACAGACTGTTTTGGGTAAATATTCAGTTTTTTTTGTTTGTTTGTTTTTGTTTTTGTTTTTCAGTGGAATCTCTACTGCTTTGGAGAAAAATATCACTGTGGAAGTTCCATTAATTTTTATAATAGAAATTGGGGTGTCTGATTTATATTGAACCCTTAAAAGATTTCTGTATCTTTCTGATGACTGTACAAAAACCATATTAACTTTTTACTTATAATTCATTCATAAAAGTAATTCAACTACTGGGCAAGTTTTTTTAAAAAGTTAGGAAGCTTGTATGAAAACTGAATTTCCATGCTTAGTCAGAATATTAACTACTTCTAGAATAAATCATCCAGTTCTAGGAAACAAACAAACAAACAAACAAAAAATTTAACAAACACATTTTATGTAAACATCAAAATTATAGACATTCCTTCTACCCAGAAAAATACACGCACAAGCAAAATATAAAATTTTGATGCAGGGAAGCATCAATCAGATAAAAGAGATATAAAGAGAATCAGCCATTAATCTTGTCTGTGCACATAGGGCCGTACTGCTACGAAACACTTAATGTGGCTTACCGTGTCAGTACTTGAGTGACTCCTGTAAAATCAGCATTTTAAAGCAAGTCATGACTGATTCATATAACCAAATAACTGTGCTCCAAAGTATCTTTCTTCACAGCTTTCCTTTTCTGTGTTATTATATATTCACACATTTTAAAAGGAGAAATTTCAAGACAAAATATTACTTGACGAGGGAGTCGATTGAGGTTGAAGATGTAGAAAGATAATGTAGGAATTAGAAAGAAAAATCCTTGAATGTGATTATACCCCAGTTAAGTATTACTAACTCACCATGTTAAAGCCCATGATAATCTGAACTATATCTTCTTCTGATGCTACAAAGAAAACATATGAATGAACTTACTCTGTGTTTAAAAATCACAGTCTTCTAACCTGGTATTCCAAGTCTTACTATGACATAGTCACAGTCATGTGTTTATTACACGATAGTGATTTTTTTCTTCCAGATTATACTCACAAATATTCAGAAGACTTGGGCAGTAGTAACCAGAAATGAACAAAAGAAGAGAATAAACAACCATCTAAAAGTAGAGGGAATCAGTGCAGTGTCAATGTTCATATTCTGAAATATTATATAATTTACTGATAAAAAACTTATTAAATCACATTCAGTCTTGGACTGTTGACCATGATTCCCATCTGGAAGCCATTTCTACAAAAGAACAGCAGAATCTCTGTTATTGTCATTGCTGGGAAAATAACTATCCAGATATTAATCTATAACTTATTAACCAAAATATTTTCTTGCTTTATTTTCCTTGAAGACTTCTGAAGGAACTGTCTCTTTGCCAGACACCCATGCACAAACCTGCATACCTTTTTGTCCCTTGCACTGACTCCTATTTGAAAAATGGACTTTTTTATTTTTTAATTTTGATAGTCAAGACAGTATACATTGCACAGTGCCCAATCTTTAATAAACCTCACTTCACATCATTTGACATTTTTGAAGCACATAATTACTCAGAAAACAAGAGGTAAGTAGATCACATAATGGAAGTCGGAGACTCAGTGAAAAATGAGTAGTCATTTGCTTTCTAAGGATTAGGTTTTGAACATTGTCTTCCACAAAAAACACGCTTAAAGAAGACATCAACAGATTCATCACGTCCTCTCTCCTTCTGTGTTCTCACATAAGCTCTGCTTGAGCTGAAACCCTGCCTGTTCGTAAAATACGAACATAGGAAACTCCCTATTTAAAAAGATGAAACAATGGATTATAAGATTTTAACATGCATTACAAATGTTCATTACCAACTCTAAGCACCTAAATCTTGCATTTATACACATACAAAGTGAAGTAAATGCAGCATAACTAGATTTTTTATTTCCCTAGCTGAGTTCTTTTCACCAAAACACTATGAATTTTATTTCTTCTGTGAATGCCAAAAATATGTAAATAGTTGCAACAAAAGCAAGCTAATGAACAATAAACAGAAACCGACAAATATGATCTCATTTTCTCCTGATTTTCAACTCATCTCACAAACTGCCTATGAATAGCTAAACTGCCATTTAACAGAAGGAATAGATGATATTATTTGCCTTGAATGGCCTTTTGATTTTATGTAAGCTTCGACAACTGTTTTTTACAACTTGTGTTACTGTTCTACTTTAAAAGCAATACTCTACACCCTATTCCACTATAATGTGAGGAAAAATATACAAGAAAAAATGCTTACACATTTTGGCTGCAACTCTGAGATTGTAAAAAAATTTCCGACTGCCTTTCTCTCCATGTTAAGAAATTCTTCATATTCCCCATTTCTTTGTGCCAGTACCTAATGATCTCATCTTTGACTAAGCTCAGGCAAACATTTCCCCTACTGTTTTATAAAATGTCTTTTACATTAAAAATGACTTACAGTAAAAAGTCTTTAGTACATAAATGTGCTACCACTAGTTTATAGCACTAGCCAAACACAGTGCAAATGCCATCTCTTGGTGGACTCAGCTCCTGAGTGAGTATGCCGGTTTTGAGAGCGAATTACAACTTTATTACCTGGAAGGTTTTGCACTGTTTTTGAGTCACTGCAAGAACGCTTCCACACTTCTTTATGCGATTACTTGAAACTTGAGCTATCAGACAAATTTTTCTAAGATAACCATTTATGTTCTTGTGCTGGGAGGTATAACAGCACTGTTAAATCAAATCTGCTAAAAGCAAAAAGTGGTATTAAATAACAATATCCTTCAGTCCAGCCAAGTAAGTGAGTTCCTAAATGCTTGTTTTTAAGTGATAGCTGATGTAAGAAGGCTTGACATCTTGACATCCAGGAAGACAAGCCTGAATACAACCAAGGGAACCACCTGGGGCTTAATTACCAATCCATTTAAGAGCAGCAATGACTCGCTACAGCTAACGTGGGTCTGAAAACCTGCAAAAGACTATAGAGCATAGAGACTATGAGCAGAGAGCAGGAATCGTTTGTATCACATAAGGGAATGAGTGAGGAGTTTTGGCACTGGAGAATGCTGCCCACAGGACCCGGCAAGGGCAGCCATTAGGTAGAGTGGCCGCAGACCCATACTTGTGTGTGAACAGACTCCACCTGGCAGGGCCTGCACCCACAAACTCAGCCTAGGTTCCCTAATCTTCTAATCTGACTTGAACCTCTGGGAAAGAGTTCACCAAGCAAAACTGCTGGTAGGACGCTGCCCGTGTTGGATGAAGTTGCTCTCAGAAACTAGGTAAGTCAAGAATCCAATTAAACCTGTAGACACTGTGCAGCATTGAAGTGATGTTGTGTCTTGCTGGAGGACTGGCCATAGTCTTCCTTGTGGTAGAAAGAATATGTTCAGGTGGCACTGCGATGTAAAGAGGAGAATAAAATGATATTAACAGAAGGAACTATTTATTCCATGAGCAGCAAAAGTAATGAGGTCTGATTTCTTATGGAATTCGGGGCTTTGTCCCCTTACCTTCTGCTGCCTTCTCTAAAAAATACCCTCTGGGCCAGGCTGAGGTTGCTCATGCTAACTAGCTAGCACAGTAGGAATGGAATGCCTGGCTAGCTGCTTACTGCAGAACATCACCTGCAATTTATATGCCTGCCTTTGCCTCAGGAAAGGCATTAAGTTTACTTTCCTCTCTATTCAAATACCCCAGGTTTTACAAAACTTGTAGGACCTTAATTATTTCTAAGATCACAGTCCTTTCTGAAACAGAGCTTGAATTTGCTATCAGGACCGAAAGGTAGAGAAAGCATATGATAAATTATTTTCTTTACAAATGGAATTACATTTTATAAGACTGAACTGCGATGTTACGCTTGAATCCTGAAGAAAGCTACAAACTCACTGGCTGAAAATAAAAGTATCAAAGAAACAATTGGTTGTATTATTCAACTTCAGGAAGACAACAACCCCTAACATGATCTGAAAAACAAATGCAATCCTAGAATACAGAAGTTGAGGAACTTCCAAAAGAGATGAAGACTATGCCATTGTAAGGGGTCCTGGTAAAATATCCTTACAAATACTGCCATGGCTATTTAAGAAAAACAAGCTCACACTGGAACACAAGCAAATAAGGGACACTAAGATGGTAAGAGAAATTAGTAACTTGCAAGCAGAGACTGGAGGAGCTGAACTTGTTTAGCCTAGCAAAGTGAAGTCCAAGGGAAAATATTCTAACTCACAAATTGGATGTAAAAACTAAGGAGGAAAAATAGCTGTTGAAAATAAGGTAAAGGACCAGTGCTTTTGCAAAAACAAACACCAACTAGTCACACAAATGTAGCTAGAAATTCAAGCAGATGGTTTCCAGTCTTCAGAAGAGTTAGGATCTCAGCAGTCTTCCCATGAGAACAGCTGAGCTACAAAGCAGAAAGGGGAAACGTACCTCCAACCTGTAGACCATCCATAGCCCTCTAATGTCTAATACCAGATTCCTTGCTGCTGGCTTGCAGGACGTGTTCTGCATGTTCATTTTTTAACTTATCTGCCCACAGGAAGCTCCACTGGTAACTGAGCCAAGCTCCTTTTATGGTCAGTGGAGATGCACACTCTTTGAGGGCAAATCATCCCATTTATCTTAGCCACTGAAATATCTCCCTTTCTTGCTGTTCAGTAGAACAGAGTGATCTCACTTAGGAATTCTATTTCTTACTCCACCGACTTCTTGCTTAAAATACTCAGCTCTGTGTGAAAACTCACTGTCTTCACTCCTCACCGCCCGTGGTAGAACATACTTTTATTCCCCTTCACATTTTGCTGTTTGCACCTTCTGCCTATCAGGTTCAACCTTTAAGCAGTCCTTATTTCAGTAAAAAGAGGAGATCTAAACTTTTCTGGGAATGCCTTCACTGTAAGTATTCAAAAAGAAAATACACTAAGTCTTTACCCAGGCTTTTTACTAAAAATGCTCTTTCATTTTCACCTGATCAAATGATTTGCTTTCTGCCTTCTCAAAGGTATGCAGTGGAACAAGAAAAGCCAATGTTATCCTTAAGTCACCATTGTGCAGACTGCATGTACTCATCTGTAGTTATTGCTGGAAAGTTTCAGTAAGTAAAATGTACATGGACAATCATCTCAGAGAAAAAAATGCATTAATCCCACACTGTTATTCTTCAAGATACATCCCACATACATTTCCTGACCTTCCTCATTATTAGCGGTTTCTTACCCCGCTGAGTTTTCAGTTGGTAAAATAACTCCTGGCTGCATTAACTCTATGCTGTTGGGACAGCTGGGCTCTTCTGTCGGACTGTCCTTGAAAGGATCATTTTCTTATGCCTTGGGAAGGACGCATGTACTGGAAAGCTTAGCACAGCTTCTTGACCTCAGCTGGCTCTGCCCAGGGCTAAGCCAGTGGCAGCCATCTGACAGGTATTGAGCCAGAAAATGGAACTGGGGGTGGATAGGGAAGGGAAGGGAAGGGAAGGGAAGGGAAGGGAAGGGAAGGGAAGGGAAGGGAAGGGAAGGGAAAGATGATGTTCCCATCTGCCCAGCTCTACGAAAAGCAGGCCGGGTGGGAGTGCAGCAGCAGCCCTATTACACGCAGGTTCACCCATGGTGATGGCCTGTGTTTTCCCTTCAGTGTCTGAGGATGCTGCACTTGGAAGTTTATAGTTTTGTCCTGTTCTTAATACGTGAGGACTTTATCCATTGGCAATGCCTACCCGTATTTCCTCTACTTTCAAGAAACCCTAATTTCACATTTTAACAAGCACTTCACGCATCACCTGTCACACCGACCCAAGGAATGAAAACAGCCCGCGTTATCCTGACGAATTAAAGCTGCTTTATTGAAACGACCGCAAGCAGGGAAAGGTTTAAGCCGTGCCCCTCAGGCGCTGTGCCCCAGCGCCCCCGCCCTCCCCTCAGCGGCCGCCCCGCCGCCATTGCCCTGTGTTTACCCGCTGCTCTCGGCAACGGCCGCCGCGGGGCCCGGCCCCGTAGCAACGCCCGGGGCCCGAGCGGTTCGGCGGGGCGAGGTACGGCCGGGCTGCCGCCAGCCCGGCCCCGGGCGCGGTGCGGGGTCCCGGGGTCTCCTCAGCAGCGGGGCCTCGCTGGTTGCCGGCTCCTGCGGGTTTGGGGCGCTCGCCTGGCACCCCTCGGCTTGAAGAAAGGGTTTGGAGGCTGAGGGGGGTCCTCGGTGGGTGTTGTGGGGGGGGGGGCTCCCCTAAGCACACAGGGCTCGTAGCAGTGGCATCGACCCCACAGGAAGGACCTTTTGTTCTAGTCTTAACAGGTCTTCCGTGTCACCTCTGTCTAACAGAATTAATCAAGATGAAAACTTTCTTTCCCACCTGATTTCCCTATCTCTTTAAAAATTTTGTTGGGTTCTCAATCCCCTCTTCCCCACTTCAAGGATTTACCTGAAGTAAAATAATCATTCCCAAATATCTTTACATCTAATTATAGACTCCATAGCATATTGTAGGAGTGGTTCCTTTTGCTGGTGTTCCCTTTTTAATGGATTAGTAATGGTAAAACAGCATTTTTAGACAAGACAAAAGGCAATTGATGTTTAATGCTGTAAATTTGCTGTGAAACATTAGTATGAAAAATAAAAGTATTCTAGAGTTATAAATTGATTTTAATAACTGAAAATAGCCTTGGAGATCGTTTTAGCTTTATGGCTTCTGATAATAACCAGCATATAGCAGGGCTGGAGCTCCTGGGCACAGAAGTGAGCTAAAGCGCTGCAGAGGGTAGAATCACAAGGACTGATGACAAAGTCTGTGGTGGGCATGTGAGTGTGGGAGGAGGAGATATGTCAACTACTCAACTTTAGTGGGTGACAGTGGTAGTAGAGGTATGGTTGGACCACCAAGATGATCTTGGAGGTCTTGTCCAACCTTAATGATTCTATGATTCTATTTGAGAGCTCAGTATGGTCGTTCTCTGACTGTGTTTACTCGTTAAGGTGTCCACCTTCGATACAAGGCAAGACCATGGGAGCAGCGTTGGCAAGAGCAGCTCAGTGGACCGCTGCTGGCTATGGAACTGGCACGCTTGAAATCACCCCTTTGAATGAAGCTCTTTTAAATCAAATTATTAAGTTTGCAGAGGACTTCAGCAGTAGACATCCTCAGGAAGCAGTGGTTGTCTTCAAGGAGCCCCTGGAGTGGAAAACGCAGTTGGGCTGTTCAGCCTTTGGAGAGGGTTATGAGATCGAGTAAGTCAGAATTGCAGTGTGTTTTGAAGTGTTGAAGGTGAAGTACAAAGCAAAATTTTACTCATTTGGCATAAAAAAAGCACATTAGTGTATTTGGGATACTGAAGTGGGTTGGATTTCTTAGTGTTATATATGGATTTTTTTGAGTTAAAATGCGGTGTTTTTTTTGAGAGTTTGACTATTCTGTCTTGGTTTTGAACATGGACCTGTCCAGTTAGCATTTGTACAACTTGCACTGTCTATTCCTAAGGCTTCTGACAATTATCCATATTATATTAACTATTCCTAAGGCTTCTGACAATTATTAATTAAAAATCCTGATTAAGCATAGGTTTTAATGCTGCTATTGAGGTAGATAAACAAGCAAAACCTTGAATTTCAGCTTCTTTGAGAACTGTAGTCACCAAGTTCTTTATAAGTAGTCAATGTAAATATATTAAAATGGTTTCAGTCTTAATCAACATAGCAATTATAATGCTATAACTTATTTATCAAATACTCTTAACAGTTCTTTTAGTATTTGAAAATTAGTGCTGAAAAAATAATAAGAGGTTTATGCTTGTTTTTTAATCTGACATGAACTGGCTTTGCAATGATGCCTAAGACTTATGTGACAGTAACCCTACATAATTTTGGGGATTCTTTGAATAATGACATGACAAGGTGACCCAGATGCACAAATTCATTTTTCTTGGCTAAATCACAAAGCAACTGAAGAATTTTCAGTTTTCTTTGATAAGTAGACAAATTCCGTTCCATTTAGATAATGCAGTAGAAATACCCTAATTCTGAGAAAATATTTTCTTCCCTTCCACCGCATAGTTCTTTCCAAATAGAAATGTACACCTAATGCATACATTTCCTAAAGGGCTACTCTATATCATCCTTTACATTTGGGGGATTTTTAGGCACTAGTTTTTTTTTTTTTTAACACATTTCTTTTAGAAATCTGAAGAGAAAGTTCAATGTCCTCTACAGCTAGTCTTCAGTTCAAGTATAGTCATAATACTTAGCTAAATAATATTTCCCCCAGGTAAAATTCTGTATATGAATACATGTTTTTTTTGTCTTTTTTTTCCTATAGAGTCATGGAACTTAATCTCAGACAGAACAATTAGTTAATTTTTCCTGACATTCAGTATACTACAAACCTTTAGATGTCATTCAGTTACATGGGTATGAACAACATAACTAAAGTTTGCATTAAACATCATGCAGAAGGACAGCAAGTCTTAGACTATAAGCTAAACTTTGTTTAAACTATTAAGTCTTTTATCTGCCTTTCATTTATATGAAACTTCTAAGAATTCATTAACCTTCTTAAGGGAAGTAGGTTACTGAGCTATCAGCAGTCTCCAAAAAATATACAGGCATATAAATATTGACCACAACAAAGATCCAAGCAGTGTACAGAAGGGCTTGTCTGGCTGTATTTTTAGCAGTCTATTGAAGAAGAGAAGTAGAAGCAGGAGACAGGAAGTAGTGAGCTTTGCTGTAACCTGGAAAACATGGTAACCTAACCCTGAAGAAAGGACTTCAGAGGGAGGGAGATTCTGATGGATGGTGACGGAAAAAAATCAGATTTGATTCCTCCTGTGGTAAACAGGATTTTATACACTGCAAATTAAAAAAGATGGAACCAAATAAGTAACTGACATTATACCTAACTTCTCTTAACAGAGACTACTTACAATATTATTTTTATCTGTTTAGTTATATCAGAGTTCAGTCTAGTTTCAGGATGGATAACGCAGGAGTTACACTAAGGATGGTCAATTGAAGCAGGATCAGAAAAAAGTTGGAGGCTTTGCAAAATAATTGTTTACAGTAAGGAATCATGGACACACACAAAGAAAGGAACTAAAATGGGAGTTGGAGGTATTACAAAAGGATTTAAAGCACTATCTGAAGCTACCCAGAAGAAAAAAGGTGAAAGTCTCAGATATAGATTGGATCAGGGAGGTAATTAGCAGCTTGGATGTCATGGACAGGAAGCTTTCTCTACAGCAAGAAGCAAGCAAGCAATTTTGAGCAAGTAGATGTTTACACATGTGCTATGGAAAGGAAATCGACATACATTTAATACATATAAATACTGCATATTTACTTCTTGTAAATAAAAGCATACATTTTTATATATAAAATAATTTATAATTCAAAGAGGGTGGACATAACTCAGGGAAAATTGGTAAGGTTAAAGCATTGTAAGGCCGTAGTCAAAAATGCTTTCAACATTCTGAAGAGGCAAAGCTTGAAGGCAAAAGAATCATTCCTACAGTTCTTGCTTAAATCTCGGTATTTAATTGGTCTCAAGTAGAAACAATGGCTCAGGTAATCCTAGAACTCCTCATGCTAGCAATATGGATCATTTGTTAAATGATTTATGATGTTTTAAATCAGTTATCAGTTCTGAGCTCTGTAGTCAGAAAATCACTTAGAAGTCCTATAGTTGAACATACAGAAGATGAGTGAACATTCTGTGAGACTAAACGACAGGTGTGACCAGTCCTGTAAGACTCCTTTTTCACAAATTTAGCCTGTCAAAATTCTGTTTAAAGGTGTTGCCAAGGTCAAGCAAATGAGTTACAGGTGTCTGATTTGCAGTGAATAAAGTGGTTTACCTTGGAATCTTTCTGAAAACTAGTTTAAAGAAATTGTAAAGCTTTATCATGTGTAGCTTACATAATATTCAAGATTCATCTCTAAAATTTGTTGTTTATTAAAGTTCCTCTTTTTAAAATATAAAATCTATTTTTTCCAGTGGAGCAACTGTTAAGTCTGAAGCCAAAGATGAGGATGGCCAGCCCTTGCTTCTCCTCACTGCATCAAATCTCAGAGTTCGCAATTTTGACCAGCTGTCCCGTTTGCTACAAATCGCTATGGAGAAAAAGTTGAAGGAAGCACAGGCATGCCTTGAAGGTTTAATTACTTTCTTTTTTCATCTTTGTTTTAAAAAGCTTGTCTTCTTGAATTTGTGTTTATGAAATCTGAAGAAAGAATGCATGTCCTCATTTTAAGTATATGAAAAGGTGTTGATTCATGAATGTGGCCAAAAGTTCTCATCCAGGACTTAATGAAGCTTCTGTTTCTTCTTTTGTTTTCACATAAATCAGTAACAAAGAAATCTGAAATAAAGTTAAAATAAAACTGTTGATTTTCATATAGAAATTCACGTATACTGAGTAGTACACCAGCTATTGCAACAGACAGTAGGCTTAAGTTTCAGAGGAAGAATGTCTCATTGGAAGCTTACAGCAATTTTTCCTGTGATTGCAATTTAACCCACTTTTAAAATGTTACATCCCTTAAAATATTCAAGGAGAAAAATAATCTTATATGCTAAGGACGTTCTTACCTGCACGACATTCATGGTGAACATTTCCAGGTCCTTCTCACAGAAGCTTTTGAAATACAGGGACTGATACTTTTATCGTGTCATATTCAAGTCCTAGTTTTACTAACTGACAAGACCCTTGGTATGCTAAACTGGATATCCTCCTCTCATCGGAGGCAGAAGAGATCAGTAATGTTCCTTAGTACCATTAGTAGAAACTGGATCTGCAATACTAAAATATCAATACCTACACTGGATCAAACTTAAGATGCGTCTAGCCCAGGGTCCTTCACTGGGAGTGATCAACCATGAATAATAGGGAAGAATAATATGGACTGAGTATCGTGCTGAGACATTCACAGCTGCATGGGACTTCGTTTTCAAGAACAGGGCAAATTGTTTTTGTAAAACCCACTGACATGAAGCTATATCACTGTTTACAAAAAAAAAAAAAAAGGACAGCTGGCATAGCCGAGGAAGTAATGGGACCATTGGGAATGTTGCTAGAAAACTTTAAACATGTTCTTTAACACTAAATCATATTTCCCAAATGGTCCATTTTCAGTGAGTTAAGCCCATTGATTTCCTGTTTTGGTGATCAGCAGGGCAATTTTACATGAAAAGGGACTGTTGATAAAAGGGAATATTTAATATTTACTTCTTGGTTGAATGAATCAACCAATTTTTTTTCCTTTTTTTTTTTTTTTCCTTGTGAAAAGCAGTTTTGTAAATTAATAGCATCAAAATTATTTGGCAGTTGAGATAAAAAGTGTTACTCTTACCTAATCATTTTTAATGTAGTATCATATTATACTGATTCTGTTTCGTGTTTACAGCTAACAGAGACCCTATAGTGAAAATTCTTGGCCCTGAATATGGGACTGTTGAAGGAGAAGATAAGTCCATGTTGCATTTACTTGAAAAAGTGAAAAAAGGTGATGACCCTGAAACAGAGAAGAAAATGAAAATTTTTATTCTTCTTCATCAGCTGGATATGCAACTCCTTAATAGTTCTTTAAAACACATTTCACAGTAAGTGCTTTTCAAATGCAACCTAAGTATGTCAGCTAGTGCATTTTTTGTTTTATAGTTAAGCTAGATTGTTTTCAACCCACAACATGTGCTTTTGGTGTGATATAAAGAAATTTATTGAAATGACTTTCACTGTTCACTGAGTTATTGAAAAAAACTTTTTTCTTTTTTTTTTTTCCCTTAAAGATTTTGATGTAGGTGTGGGTATGTGAGTGTGTGCCTGCAAGTGTTTTTGTTTTTATTGCATGTGTTTTGCATTTTGGTAGCAAATTGAAGTAATTTGTACAAATAACAAAGTAACAGTTAAATATTTTCAGGGAAATGTTTATTTCTTCATGAAAGCACTTTGAGTCTGGTTCATAGTTACAAGGCCTTCTTAGCTATGGAGCTAAAATATCTCTGAACTAACAGATAAAAATCAAGAAAAAAATGGGAGATGACCCATCTCCAGATTTTTGTTTGTACTACTAAGACTCAGTGTACAAGAAAAATATAATATTCTCTTTTGATATCTCTGTGCACATCCTTTTGATGATAGATTTTAGACCTTTTCTATTAATTGCAGAGACGTAAGACTAAGTCCAGCTGCTGTAAATAATGAAGTGAATCTTCTCAAGAATTTCTCTGGGAAAGGAGAAGACACAGTACTGGAATCACTGGAATATACATCAGGTCCGAATTTTATCACATCTAACTTTTGCATATACCCATATTAAAGTAGTTGACTTCTGTGTGGAATGTGTTAAAATGATTGTGTTAATAAATATAAATAGTTTATCTCCACTTTAACGTTATGAAGTAAAATAAAATATATTTTCAGATATGTAATGCTCTTCTTCAGCCTTTACTGACAGAAATAATCTCCAGTCTTCATTAGAATTAGAATAAATAAACAGAGTCCCTGATCCTGAAAAGTGCTAGGTGTAGTTGTAGTTGTTTGTTGGACTGGACCATGGGTCACAGATTTTTGCCTGATTGATTCCCAACTGAGTATGAGTGCTTAAGAGGAAGATACTGTTTTGGGAGCTTGATTTGATTTCATTATATTAATCATCAGGAATAATTATCAAAATACACTTTTAAATTGGATAAAAATACTAATGCTAATTGGTTACAGATTACACGTTCTCTAATGGATGCAGAGCTCCTCCCTGGAGACAAGTGCATGGAGAAATTTGTTACTTAATTATCAAACCACATGACACTGATCCGTTGTGTATCACTTGCAGCACGGCAGGAGTGTTTTTGAATGGAGTAAGTAATAATGAAGGCTACCGTGAAGTGACAAATATTTGTATGTGCTAAAGTCAGAGATCCATCAGGTTTAGGGGAGTGGTATTGAAGCTGTAAGGCCTTCAGAGTTACTTTATTGGTACTGATGGAGAAGGAACAGTAATAAGTGTATGCTAGTTTTCCCATACTTTTAGAACTCTTTTTCTTCAAGGTTTGTACCAGGAATGTATTCTGTACTTTTTGCTAGGAGTGGTTGTTTAGTCTTTGCATGTGCCCTCCCTGTTCTTCACACTACTCCTATTTAAAGGTACTGTGGGACCAGATGTCTCTCTAGTCCCTCATTGCTCTTGATCTGAGGTGTAGTATTATTGCATGGCTAATATTGATGACGCTTGATATTGTCACTCATATGTATAGCTTGCATTTGTCTGTTTGTAAATCATAAGCAGTTCTTTCTCCTTTAAATGGAACCTTTTTAGAAATTTTTTATTTCTTTTTGTCTACTTTTCATTCTGGTTACCTCTTCCTTTACAAATAACTTTCGTACAGGCGTAACAGTCCCCTATATGGCTTAAGCATTAACCAAAATTTTTTTATATGTTTCGAAGAGAGACTGATGTCCCTCAGGTATAACTCTACACATTGTTTTTCCCTGATTTTTTTTTTTTTTTAAAAGGAAATTTTGATTTAGGATGTTTTAATGGATAAAAATTAATAAAGCATAGGCTGAGTCAGGTCACATTATTTTCTGATCCTTTTAAACATCCACTGCAGTGCATTGGAAGCTCACATTTAGTTGGTTGTTTGCCATGAGCCCTAAACCCTTTTCAGTTGAAGTGCCCACAGTACAGTGAACTTTTCCTGATAGTAGTTACCTGCAGAATTTTGTGTAAGATCTTGATTATTTGTTGGGATCTGTGGAGGTGATCCATGCATCTTCACTGACTGTTACTGAAGTCTGATGCTGATCATGAAGCTTCTGCACCTAATTGTTACAGTGTATGATGCCCGTGCTCTTTAGCAGTATTTTATGATACAGATTAACTTACCTATGTAAGGTGATACTATTACTAATTTTATATTTATTCTTTTTTGAAGGGTGAGCTAAAGAGTAAAGGTGACGTTGACTATGAAAGAAAAAGTGACATATATAAAGATATTGTCACATTTTTAAGGGAGAGATCACCTAGATTTGTAGAAAATATGGCTAAGCAGGTACGTATTTACTGAACTACATGTATATTGTACTTTGTAATAACGTAAATTGGTAAGAATTACATTATAAACCTGTCTGTAAATAAACATTTACATTCTTTATCAAAGTTAACTCTTTGATTAAATGCAGAATTTTAAAGACTGAAATGCCTTTATTAGTTTACTTTGCATTTTTTTCAGTTTCTACTAAAAATATTCCCTTTGTAAATATCTAGCTTATCATGTAAAAAGTTATTCTCTATTAAAGAAGTAGTAAACTTAAAAATACTTATTTACAGTACTTACACTGTGTTGCTTTTTCAAAATCACTTTCCCAAGAATGTGAAATATTTCAAGTGTTTCATTTATTTGTTTTATTTAATTTTACCATTTAATGTATCTCTGTTGTCAAAGTGCTGTCCAACGTTCCTAGGAGAAGCAGTGTACATAGTTTTATGAAGTCCTGGTTTAATCATTTCTCTACAGCCCCTTCATCCTATTTTCTGTGATACAGTGTATGAATTTCCCAGACTATCTTTTAAATTCTATCATTATAAACCATGACCAAAACAAAACTCAGAAGAGTTTGTACGAAAGGCTACATGCAGGCTGTGCCACTGTATCTTATGTATCTGGACTGTCCCGTGTTACGTGGTTCCTGAATTATTTCTCTCTATCACCATGTTTTAGTCTGTCTGTTATCTGTCTGCATCGCCCATATTCTAATCACAGCTTGAGCTCAGACTATTTCTTATGCTTCTGAGAAGAATGTTGTAACCAACTTACTATTCTGATAATTGCAATGTAATTGTAATTTTAAGTGCAGTAGCTGCCAGTTTACATTCAGGCAGTTGCACGTTAGAAAGTACTGACACCACAGACATTATTTTATGGATTGTCTAAACCTTGTGTGAAATTACTTTGGGCTTCCCAATGAGTTAGCTCCACTGTTGTGAAATGGAACATACAAGTCATACTAAGCAACAATTGTTAAACCTTGCAAACATGTAATCCTGAATAAAACATACATTTGCATTCAACAATTCTACGATAAAAGCACGAAATGTGTGCTTAAAAGAAAGTCCCATGTTAAGAGTCCTAGTGTCTACTTAAAAAGCCTGGAGTTGCCTGGAACTCAAGAGTTATTTGTGGAGAGGGCCTGTACTACATGGCCTGTTTCTCTGTAGCATAGCTGCACTGAAGCTTTGCAAACACATCTTCCCCCAGGAATTATCCTGAATGCCCATTACTGAAGCACAGACCTCTGATGGAAAGTAATCAATCTGGAAGCCATGTGCAACTAAATAACGGTTCAACTGGACCTAAGTTCAGCATGTTTTAGCAGAACCCCATCTAACGACAAAATGACAAATGAAAAGAAATAAAGGGACAAACCGCTGTCATATGTACATAAAAGTTTTCTAGAGGAAATAGGAAGCATAATATCAGCAAAGATAGAACACTTACATTGAACATGACACTTGCTATGTACTATTAAAACTAGACTTCATAATACTTATGTTATTAAAAAAATGTTTAAATTTTGGAATCATGAATAGAGTTTTTTTCCCCATAATGTTTTGTGTTTGAAAGCGGATAACATGCTATTGTAGTTATCATTCTATCATACAGTATTATGTGGTTTGATCCAATATGTGAAGTCAGCTTCTAATTTTGCATAAAAAATTCTGCTTGTATTCTGGTATTATTCTTTATGGAGTACTGGAAATGTTAAAGCAGGAAAATATGACATCCTTATGGAAAAGGTCAACTTTTTATGACAATATTTTCCTGTGATCAAAACCACTTGAATTTTTATCTTCATTCTTTGTGACCCAAATATAAATAATAGCCCAATGTTTTTACAAGAACTGCCTGATTTAAATTTCAGAGCTAAGAGTTATGTATCCAGCTTACACAGTTGCTGTTGTTCCAGTCAGTCAAAAATGCAGGGGTGTCTGGCATTTACTTAGAGTGCTAAACTAGGTAGAGTGAAGAGCATCGTATTTTGTCTGTTACAACAGAATCACACAGTACCACTACAATTTTAGTTGTTTCATCATTCCTGTCAAAAATCACTTTTTACAGACTTCTAGTGTGCTTATAACAGATTAATAACTTTGTGGTAAAATTCATTACGGGTTAAAGCCTGTCAGAAGTTTCATTGTTATTTATATTCAATTTTGATTGTTGTAAGGAGGAAGTCATTAACAGGGAAAATTACATATGCTTAGGTTCCGATTTTGGGGGATGTAGGACTGTTATTTACTTTTCTGAGATACAAAAGCTCGATGGTTTCGAAAGAACAGAGCATTTCAAATTGCATACATAAATACAGTAGCTTATTGTAACAGTAATGGAATTAAATGCTAAGTTCTTCTGTTCAGAAGTGTTCTTCTCTACAGAACTCTTTAGAAGAGTTCTAAAGTTTTATCCTATATGCAAAGTTTTCTTTTCTTCTAAAGTTTTTACTTATCCTATATGCAAATATTTCTTTAATGTTATATCTACATATTGGTTTACTTTTATAAATGTGACAGTATATGAATGTTTTAGATATAGTTACCGCTTGAATAGATTTTCAAAGTGGTTTGGCTTCATATGATGATCATGGAAGCTAAAATAAGGTAGTATTTTAAATATTAATAAACATTTAAAATATTAATAATTGTAAATATGAATGTGGATGTTAAATAAAGCGTGTACCCTTCTGTACTGTTTTTCTGCCCTGCTTATAAATATAATGTAGCTACTCAAGAAATGTTTACATGCTAGGTAAGAGTAAATAAATAGAATTTATCCCATTTTCCTTCAGTTGTCATATAGAATCATAGAATCATATAAGTCATTTATTCTGTATTTCCTGTGTAAATTACTGAAGAATGTAAACTATACCATTTTAACAGCTTACAAATATCATATCCTGTTGCCTTTCTGATGAGCTAGTTCAGTACATTCTGCATTCTAAAATTAAAATTTAAACAAGTTTAGACTGTAGAGCTGCACTGCATTTTATTTAAAGGAAAATCAGCTTTACTCTAGAACTCCAAAAAGTACAGAAGTATTTTCAGGCTTCCCTGTATAAAATAAAATATGACTAGAAGTAATTTTAATTGATTTTCTGAGGAGAGGAGAGCTTCAAAAAGCTTATTACGTATACATTTACTGCAAAACCAATTAACTTTTATAATATCTTGTTTAAGCTAACATTTAGAAGTGCTGTGTTGGTATATAGCACTGTAGGAAACATGCTTTAAAAATGTGTTTAGCTGGTCTAGCGACAGCATCAGTTCCCTCATGGTTTGACTGTCATGGTAAATTGTCCTGTTTAAAGTATGTTTTTAGAATGAGAGAATTAACAAGAATTAATTTACGATTGGGTGGTTGGGTCAGCAAGCCAGGAACAGCCGATTCTCATCAGAGACTAATCGAAGACAGACCATGCTGTGACAGTCTCCTTAAAACTGCCTTGAATCAGATACATAAAGGAATGTCTTCACCTTTCTGGTAGTGACAGCTGCAATAATAATAATAAGTAACGATCATATGCTGTCTTTCCTGTGAAAATTGAGTATGTTCCAATAGAAAATAACAGTTCACAAGAGTCCCTTCTGTTCTGGATATTTTTGATCAGCCACGGTACCAGACACAGACAGCTGGAGGATTCATAGGTGCCACTCAGCTCCACTCTTGCATGTGACTTGTTCACCAATGTGTTGTCCTGAGAGACACAAAATGAAAAAAATTAAATGGATTATATTTATATTCTGACTATAAAACTATTCTAAACTATATCAAATTAAATTACTTGGAACTGAAGTCTAGCAGTTTATCATAGGCTATTTTCAGTTTTATGTTCATTATTTTTTCTGTGGGATTTTTTTGTAAATCCTTTATGCAGGGAAATAGGTTTTTATATAAATGGTCCATTGAAAGCAGAATGACTGAGTCTTAAAACTCATTTGGAATTAGGTTCTATAGAAGTGCTTGTGTCACAAATTATTTAACCCAGTAGAAATTGAACAACACTCAATATTCAAGTATATTCAAGAAGTTCCAAATTTAACTTGTTCATTTATTTCAAAAACTTTAGTTTACATACAGTAACAGATACTTTTCATATTAATTTAACATTTCATTCTTTTAAAGGTAGTCTTATTGTATGCCTATAATTTAATTCCACATTTAATAAATACCTTTTTTATTCACTGCATCCTGGAATTTTGCTTATAACTTATTGTTTTAATGTGCATTATTCATATAACAGTATGGCTGACAAACCATGTCTCCTCCTTTTGTTAGGAATATACTTTTTTTAAAGAACCAATGTATGAGAAAAATTATCAGCGTGTAGAAGTAGTTGATGCTAAGGTCTCTGGCCAATCCCAGAACCATTATGATTACACAGAAAAGAACATACATGAGAAAGTGAAAAGTTCTGCTGCAAAAAGCAAATCCACTGACAAGAAGAAATTAGAACCATCTATGAATTGGAAGAACATTGGGCTTTCTGCTGCCCGGAGGTAAGTAGTTGTCACCTTCCTAATTGAATTTTCAATAGATCTCTCTAACCTGTGCTAGTGATTGGACTGCCTGTTACAGTTTGCATTATTATCCCAAGTTAAGAGCAATAAAACAAAGTCTGCTACATGCAAATGTCCAAGGAAAGAGACCTGACTAGCAGAGGAATTTCTTACTGTTCTCTCCTATCATATAACAATTTTGATGATGTTACAGCAAGACAAGGCAGGGATATTTCTTGGAACCATCTGCATTGCTTGGTCCTTCAGGACTGTCATGTTGTCATAGTTTTTGTGCAAAGTGCCCTTTAAAGCAAGAAAGAATAGACAATATAATCTGAACAACACTTTCTAAGGGAGGCAGAGGACATCCAGGATGGAAAAACAAGATGACTCTCAATTATAATACCAATTTTTAATATTTCCAAATCATATGAGCTACTTTTCTAACTCTTTTTAGCAACAGTCATCACTAATGGGGCTATCTCAAAGTTCGGATACCCAAAATAGAGTATACATATATTGGATACTCTATTTTAGATTTTTCATCTGAAATCAGAACCCTATTTCTGATTTCGTAATTTCTTATTTTGTGTTAGTAGATGAAAAAAAAGGCTTTGATTGCCATCTTACAAAAATAAAAGAGGTCAATATCCTCTCAGGTTTGCCATTTTGACATGTTGACATGTTGCAAGAAATGTTTTATGAGGTTTTGGATGTGTCCTACAGTCATCAGTTTAAAAAAAAAAAAAAAAAAAAAGAGGTTTGCCAGGAAAAAGAGCTTATTTTTTTCCACAATCATTATTTCAGTCTAGATGTAGTGAAATTGGGTGTAATCATACTTTCATAAACAAACTGTGAGTATTCTCCCTTATTGTTATGACTGGGATAGTATGACCAACCCAGGCTCAAAAGGACATTTTGTTTTCACGATATTATAAATTAGGAACAAAAAAAGTATCAGTGATTTTGCCCAGCTGGGTCTGGGACTCCTCTTGGAATACGAGGGAAGGAAGATATATTGTATGCACCATGATCAAAGCTACAGAACAGCTCAATGGAAGAAAAAACAACTAGACAAACCAGAACTCTTTTGCGTTGAAAAAAGATGCCTGGGGGACAATAAGAGAGAGATTAAAAAGGAAAAAAGACTGAAGAAGGTGTCTGTTCTAATACAAGAACACATGATAGCAAATGAAATGAGCCTCAGTGAGACCAGTTCAGAATAAAGGGACATATTTCTCACAAAACATGTGGCTAAGCTCTAATTATTATTTTTTTTTTTTGCCACGGGAGGGTAGAGGCCATTCAATTATGTGAGTTAAAAAAGCAACCAAGACAAAGTAATGGAAGAAATATCCATCCAAAACCGTTAATGTAGGGACACTTAGGATTTCCCTGAACTAGAATTTGCTGAGGAATATTCTGGAAAAAAGTATTCCTCTGTTGTTCTCCTGCTGCTACCTAGATAGGTGCTATTCATCATAATTAAAGATGGTAACCTAGGATAGATGGTCTGGCTACATATACTTATTCTTTGGTCTTGTATTGCATACAGGTCATGCATGATGCAAATTTTCTAATATTCCACTGTTTTCTTGAAGCAAAATTAGTTACTTAAGACAGAACGTTTTCTTTTTAATGAAGGTTATTGTGCAGGTTCATAAACTCATCTGATCTGATATATGTGTCCAACCATAACTTTTAGTTATATATATATTTATGTAAAATAACATTTTTTTTAATAAAAATGAATATTTTAGTGCTAAAGCTGCAAAAAAAGTTAATGAAGAACAACGGAGAAGTAGTAGTATGTCTACAAAAATCAAAAAGAAAGCCACTGGTATTTCTTCCGAATCTGTTAAAATGCAATCATCTTTGAAATGGTATGGCTTACTTATTTTTCTTCCTTCAATTTTTTATTTGTATTTTCTGTATCCACTGTGTTTATCATCCTACTTAATATTTGGTAATGATAATTACATTTTGCCAATGCTATTGCTATGCAGAGTTGTCTTATCTATTTAAAATATGCTTGTTCATTTTACTTTATAGCTGGGTGGTTGGTCTTTTTTTATTTTTAGTAAAATATCAGACAAGTCTGAAGAAGTTAGTGAAAGTTCCTCAGAGACTGAGGAAGATGAAGAACAGCCTGTACGTCATCAGGAAGGAAACACTGATTTGCCATCAGAATACTGGGGAATTCAGAAACTTGCAAAATATTTAAAGGTAGGTTAGAAGCGTTGTTTAAAAAAAAACAAAGAAAGAAAAGCCATTTTTTCCCTTCTACATCTGAGGTCACCAGACCAGCTCCCCATCCTTTTTTCCACCCTTCCTTCTTTTTTTTTTTTTTTAACTTTTATTTTTTCAGTTGCCCTGCTATGTCGCATGTTCAAATCCTGAAGCTGTGTGTTTTCCTATCACCCACCCTTTTCTCCTGCATTTTTGATCTGCTATTTTTGGCTTATGTAGACCCTTAGATTAAGCCATCTGTTCAGTGTTATTTAATACTTAAGATGGTATAATTTCTTTATTAATTATTAGGTTTCTGTTTTGCTTTTTGAAACTTTCCAAGATATTTCTTTATGTGGATAATAACTTTCAAGAGTTTTTATTAAAACTGAATACTTGCCTAAAGTCTTTCATCAACTATGATTAACGCATAACTGAAGTAGTTCTAACATGGTCTTGTGTCTGGATAGTTTCTGTTGGTGGGCAAGAAAGCGTATGATAAACAGGCATCCTCTAAAACAAACAAACAAAAAGTCTTTTTACACAGACCTGTTGAAAATCTTTTGGAGCCTATAAATATATATGTTTAGACTTCAGTGTATGTCTGAAAAAAAAAAAACACACCACAAAACAAACCAAGGGCCTCTCCACCATTCTGGAAGACTCTAAAACTAATCATGTTTTTGCCTCAGGAGAAATTCCTTAACAAGTTTGTACAGGAATTTAAGTAATGTAAGTTACTAATAAAAGCACTGTCTTATCTGTTTCTTGGAGTACAGCTACAGCGTATGCTCATCTGACAGATAAAAATGATGGGGCTGGCATTTAGTTCAACAGATATACTAGCGAGGAGTAAGAACGGCTTTGGCTCCTTCCAGTCCTTTAACCATTGTAGAAAAGTAACTCAGTCTCTTAATGCACTCTCGCTACTTGCTCTGAGTTTGTCCATGTGGGACCTATTCTATTTGCTGTAGGACCTATTCTATTTTCTGTAGCCAAAGAAGCACAGAAATGCATTGATAAATACAAGTCCCTACAATTCATTATACCTTATCATTTCTAGGTTGGAACTTTATATTCTTGTTACTGTGGCTATGCTAAAATAACCCTTTGCAAGTTTAATCTGGTGTAACATCCAGCATGTAACTTTTTCAGCTATACCCTAATGCTAAGCACACTACATATACACTTTGTGTGATGTAAATTTTTCTACTTGCATGTAATTAGAGTTCAAGATGTTTCAAATCTTTCAATCAATCAATAGCTTGCTTCTGTCTGTTTTGTGATCCACTTCTTTGTAGTCTGCTGAGAGTTGAGAGGAGTAACCATGTTACAGAGGTCCTCCTGGAGAGCATACTTGAAAATCCCTACTGTTGATAAATTCACAAAAATCTTTTAATTGGCCCATCTGTGTACCACCCTCTTTAGCAAAGGCTTTAAGGCTCATCTCTCCTGATAATATATTTCTCAAGCTCCCTCTCCTCTTTAGATTCTTCATATAGACATGTTTGGATTTTAGTGTTGGATGTGATTCAGTACTGAAACATACCTACACTTGCATGAAACCATTTTGAATGAAGTGTGAGAATAGCAAATAGGAAAATATATTTTTCATGCTCCTCCATTTTAGAATTGAGTATATATTGTTCATGATGTCAACAGCAAAATTGCTTAATGGCTTAGAACTAGAATTAGAAAGGGGAGTACTTTTGATCATATTGTGAAAACCTGATAGGAAGTATTTGTGATACAAAATTCCATCGTATGAAAAGGTTTTGTTTTGAAAGTTCAGATGTATACTTGTAGTCATGCACACCCCGTCTTCCAATAGCTCTTCAAATTAGAAATAAATTAAACAAAGTACTTGAAAATAAAATAATTTTCTGTCAATTTTTAGCTACGTAAAGCAAGAAATCCCTAGTGTCAGATAAAGCTGAAAAGAGATGCCTCTGTGCCATACCACAGACAGTGGTTGAAATGCTTTATTGATGGAGTGCTACTTTAGCTTGCACATGGAATTCATTTTAATTCAAGTATAAATACTGCATTTCTGGCTAGACTTAGGAGATTTTTTGGCATTCTTGTTGTTCATGTAGGCAAGTGTTCATGACACATGCAACATAAGAGAAAATAAATTTATGACTATGTTATTTAAGTACCTACAAGCATATTTATATAGAAACACATTTTGGAGAACTCGTGTGTTTTCAAACGTTGAATACATTGTTTGCACATCTTAAAAAAATCAAATAACATGCCTTAAATAATAGATGTTGGATATACCAAGTTAGAAAATACGGTAATTCATAGGTGCAACAATTTTTGAATGTCTGCTAAAGTAAACAGGATTCACAGTTCAGCAAGACTCTATAACAGATCAATTTGCAAATGCTAAACTTCCATAAAACCTGAAAGATACGTAGGTTTTATACCACTCTTGGATTGCTGTCTTAAAGAGACAGTTGCTTCCTGTATAAAGCAAACTTGCTGGGTCCTGTGGTCTGTACCTGCAGATGGTACAGTTTTTGACATAGACAAAAATCCAATGCAGGGGAAATTCCCTTCTGACTTTTTGCCCTTCCCCGTTTCCCCTCCTTTCTGGGAAAGAGCAGCCATGTTGGAATTGCTCCACTGGGAAGCAGCTGCTTCTGTGGTCTGGCTCCTTGTCCTACCTTCAGGCTTCCCAGGGCTGTGAAACAGAAGATAGAACATGTGTGCTCCTGCATGTCTCCCCATCGGCTTAAGAGTGGGCAGCGAGGAGAGAACAGTGAGCTTGGTGATGGCGTTGTGGTAGGCATCTTTTGGGGCTAGAGTAGATAAAATTGTAATGAGGCACTCTGTTGATGTTTATCCTGAGTGAATCTCACTGTCACAGTCTGGTTCAGATTTTACATTATTTATTAAAATAGTCTTTCTGAAGTATTAGATTTCTGGGGAAAGGACTACATTTGACATGTGAAAAATTTTAGGAATAGGGTGACGAGACCATATTTTACAGTGACCTTTTTGGTAGAAATGGGGATCATGGGGTAGCAGTGCAGAATCTTCTTTGTGGCAGAGCTGGGGTTGTTCACTGAGGGGAAAAAAAAAAAAGAGAAGTGGTGAGAGCTAGGCACCATGCTTTGTGCTGCCTGCTGTCGAGCACTGATTATTGCCAGTTTTAAGATAAAATTGAGATGTTGAGAGGTGATCTGGGGCTAGTGACTGTGCCAGGAATAACTCTAATCTCAGAATAAGTCTTTAATCCTTTAAGCCCTTGTGTTGCTCAGTTTTGGTTCCCTGTAAGGGTGTGATTTACATGTACTCCTATGCCAGGGTGAGCTCCAGACAGAGGGCTGCAGGACCATAGCAACTACAGATTTCTTCCTTCAGTTTCTTACCTGGAAAGTCATTCTATTTTTGGGTCTGTTTCAGGGGTGCACTAGTGAAACCAGTCAAGTTTCACACTTCCTGTAAAATATCCAATGATTTTGTTTCTGTTTTAAATGATTCCAGTCTGAGCAAATCCTTTCCTAGAGCAGCATTGTTCTTCTACTTCAGAGGTGAACAAACCTGATGCCTCTCCCCAGCTGTTTTCATCTTGGGCCAGGTCTGGGAGCTGGAGAAAGGCTGTGGTGTGCACAGGAGCTAGGGAGAATGTACCTCAAGCCTGGCCTTGAACACAGCTCCCAGGTGCAGATGTGCCCAGGTGCTGCGTGGAAGTGGATGGTGGGAACAGAGGACATCTGTCACGTGCCTCAGTGAAATCTCTTTCACTGGACAAGAAGTTTGAAACAACTACTGGATGCACTGGGTTTATACAGGTCCACTCCACAGCTGCATTTTAGCAGGCCCTTTGGAAGACTGCTTCCTTCAAGCACCACTCTTGTAGCTGGTGGAAGGCCCATCTGTGTTGGGCTTGCCTTATGTGAAGATGGCAAACAGACCAGAAAGACAAGAATGTGCAGGAATATTCTTCCTGATCTTCAGCCCTACCCTTTTCTTTCTCCCCAGGTCCCCCCAGAAGTCCTCATTTATTTCTAGGCAACTTGCTTAGGGAAATGAAAGTCAAAGAGATCAGAGCTATGGGTCTAGTTCTTCTAGTGCATGTGTTGCAGTGAGAATTGGTTGGACAAGAGCTACAGTCCGTCATCCCCTTCACAGTGTGAGCAGAGCAGAGGCAGAAGGCTGTACTGTGGCTGTTGTACCACAGACAGAATTTATTTCCTTTTCTCAGGGAGCTCAAATATATCAGTTAGGGAAATGCAGCTGTGTGTTGGCTTGCAGGAAGGCACAGTGGTTCCATGGCTGAGGTTTTTGTACATGGAGGGTACTAGCATTCTTGGGGAGGAAATGTACAGGTTAGGAATGCAGAAAGTCAAATAGACAGTGAAAATATGGAGGGAGGCTCTGCCGGGAGCTAAGATGAAGGATTTGGAATAAGATGTTCACTTAGATATTGTTGATAAACAGTGTGGGAGGGTTTTCTTCCCCAGGAAACGACAGAAAGGCATCTGGAGGTTGAAATTTAGGGCGCTGGGGCAAACCAGAGTGCAGGAAATCCATGTGTGCATGAAAGTTAGAAATGTGGATAACGAAAATTGAAACTATTACAGGAACAGGGAGCCTGTTTCATGACATTTGAGGACCACAATCTTAAGTGGCAGAATTGTATGTGTGGGGGAATACTTTTGCAATCTGTATGCGTGGTTTGCAGTGTGGCATTTCTCTGCTCAGAGGGAAGGAGGAGCAGCAACAGTGATTCACATACTTCCCTACTATGCATTAGTATAAAGTCAATCACGATTTGTCTCTAAGCTGAGACTTGTCATATCTGGGGTCTGAAGTTTTAGCTATCTGAAACTTCGTCATAAAATTTTGTGACAGAAGACATCCAGTCTTTCAAAATAATTGATTCTTTTCTTGTGCAAATGAAAGATTAGCGGAAGAGTGTTATGTAGCAATCTTAGCCCTCCTGCAGTTTAGCAGGTGGTGTATACAGCAACTCTTTTATATGAACCAATTATAAATTTATGGCACTGGGGAAGACATTGATGTGACTAATTTTATTTTCAAAATTTGTGTGAAATAGAGTATAGACATGGTATAACTGTATAATGGAAAAGTATAGCTTTCTTAAGTTACAGTGGTGTTGGACATGTTCCATATTATTAAGATTACATTAGTTCTCATTATAAAATTTTAAATCAACTTCATAAACTATGCATGGATTAAGAAATCAATTTTGGGAGTAGCAGAATAGTGATTCTGTTTTATTTTCAAACACTGAACCTCAAAACAGACCTGAACATTTTAGCCTAAGGAATAAAATGTGACTTCCAATACTAATTCATTTAAAGTGAAACTAATTAAAAGTTATTTTAAGTTGTATAAGACAAGAAAAAATGGTATTAGTGTTACAGTGTACCCACTAAAGTATTAATTCCTTGTTTTACTGATTTTACACATTTTAATACTGCTTTAAAGCTTTCTGGTATTCACAGAAAAAGTCTAAAATCTCTAATGTTTTCTGATATCCCTGAATAATTTGCCCAGAGAATTGCAAGTACAATTTTTGAGGAACTAACTGTCTTTCTTAATTTGGTTTCCATTTTCTGAAGAAGATTTACTGTTGGGTAGAACTTTACAGCCATAGCTGGATACTTGGATAGTTAACATAAAAGCTATGAATTTGGGTAGATATGTAATCAACTTAGAAATTATTTTGTGTGCAATATTATCAAAGGAATTTATCAGTAATCTTGAAATCAGGTCCTTGATGTGCAATAGAGTCAAATATTAGAACCTAATAGCAGTAGCAAAAATATCTATTTTGTATAGGAAATATATTTCACATTATATTATTTTTTTCATAATCTGTGGTTAAGAGTTAACTGTTTTTCCTTTATAATAATATATTAGCAAGGCTTGCATGAAACTGTATTTTAGCTACTAAATAGTAAATAAGTGTATATGAGGAGATAGAAAATATTTTCACATATAAAATAAGTTTACCAGTGTAATGCATTTTTCCAGGACTGACCAAATTCGCATATATTTTAGACTACCTTATTGGTAGAGTAGCTAACAATAAACCTTTTATCTTCCCTTATGAAAGTATATGTTGGGAGAATATGAAGGAGGTTATTCAACTGAATAGAAGGATCAAGGTGAAAAAATAATTTTGCTGTAGTTTGGCAAAGGGGTAGACTGATATTCTTCAGAAAATAACAAATATATGAGCCATAATCGTGTGCCACCTGCTAGTGTTTCTAGGCACATATTTGGCTAACCTGTCAGCCTTGGCAGGTGATCTTTTTATATCCCTCTCCTCTCCACTGTTCGTGAACGTCTCTTGTTCCTATCTTCTGGTATTAACCAAGATTTTCTTTTAAATTTCTGAAAAGAACATGCTTGCTGAAAAAAGAATGGGATAAAAACATGGAAAAACTACGTTTTATAGTTAAGATATGTATTTTTTAACAATCTAGCCAGTGCTGATCATGAAAAAGAAATCTTTTTTATGATAAATTTACTGGGTAGAAAATATTGGCAAATGGAGAACTCTCAAATTATTATTATAATTGGCAACTCTGAAGAACTTGCATAGCTCTCTCCTCAAAATACTGTACAAACAATCATTCTTCATCATGAGACATATAAAATACATAACTGCCAGTTGATTTTTGACCATAAACACTGATTCTGAGGAATTTCTGTATAGTGGAGGTTAATTAATGTTCTAAGGATTACCCATTCCTAAGTGTTTTGTAGCTGATGAGATGAAAGGCAAGATAGACATAAAGAGAAAAACAGGAGAAAAAAAAAGTAGATTTCAATGGAAAACAAGAAAGAAGAGATGATCCGTCAAAAATTCAGGGCAAAGGTAAAGAATGTAAAATAACTGAAGTATAATTCTCCCCTTTCTGTGGAATTTTATTCTATTGTAAAAGCAGGTATGTTATATAAATTAATGTGCTACTGCTTTAACATCACAACTACTATACCTGTAACATAATTGTAAATCACCACATCTGTCTCAGTCTGACTTAAGATTTTATAATCATGAAATAGATAATCAAGTTGTTGTCTTTCCTAAAGAAATGGTTGTGTCTGAAAGCTACCAAGAGTTTTAAGAACAACATTCCGCATTGGTCTTAAATGTTCCACATTGGATCTCAGCTCAATTTAATCACAGTTTTCTATGTACAGTTATTACAGAAGCATGCCTGTGCTTCTGCCATGTCCTCATCTATATTTATTTTTCCTATGCTCTTACTGACTTCAGTTTTTAATATATTTAAAAAAAATTACTTCTCCAAAGAACATTTTTTCTCTTAGATTTTTGCAAACTATTGCTATAATTTTGTTTTTCTTTTTTTTTTTAACTGGTTTTGAATCACATTGTTTTTTCTGTTTGCTCAGTGCTTATGAAACTTAAACAGCTTTGCTAGCTCTTAGTAGTCTATAAAGGCACAGGTCTTTCTTAATGCAACCTCGTTAAATTTTCTTCATGGGTTCACTGTAATAACATTAAGGCTTTTATTCTCTTTGTTAGCCAAGTGCTATGCAACCTCAAAATTGCTCACATGGCCTGACACTATCACACACAACCTAGACTAGTATATGTGTATTAGGTGCAGCATAGGTCACATCTCCAAGTATGAAATCAGGATTTACAAGTATCAATGATAAATTAAAAAATGAGACTGTTGTTTGTGTAGGCTGCTGCTTCTTTTAATTTAATACTAGACCCTTTTTTCTTTCCAATTCAACCCTGCTAATTTGTGTATGTTCTTTTAAAAAATATAAGTGACCAAAAGTAGGGAGAGGGCTATATCTTTGTTCTAGTATCAAGACATAGAAGTCAATACAGAGATTAGATTCATCTCATCTATCTCTAAATATAAACAGAGTAGGCACTTGTAGCTGAGCTTGTCATTCAACACTACCTTTATGATCCATGGAAAATATTAGGCATTTTAAGGATGCGATTCATCTGATATTTTAAGAATCTAATTCAGAGTGAGATGGATCGTGTTTTCAGCTTCACTGTTGACCTGATCTGAGTTAACAGGAATGTAGGATGGCTATTGATGACTCGATGTTAATAGTCAGGAATGTAGGATGTTTGTAGGTTAGTGAGCTTAGTCAGATGACTTCCATCCCAACACTCTTTTGTGCATTTGAAGTCTTCAATAAGTGATATGAAGTAGTCTTTTGAATGTTTACTCATATTACAAATTCTTTAGGTATTTGGAAATCCGGGGGTTGAATGTTTTTTGGCCTTTTTGCTTCAGAGTACTTTTCCAAAGATCAGCCTTTTTGTTAACAGAAACAAATTGGCAGTTATTAATTAGGGAAAATCAACTGACAAGCACGTGCTAGATAGCCATGCTCTAGCTTTGGCCTCACCAGCTTGGTGACTGTGCTTGAGCTTCGTTTATATGGACAGTATGTATGTGATCAGCATCTTACAGGTTTGTCTTGCTACTGATTCTTCCGAAGAGTTTCAGTAGATCAGACCTAATGGCTTTGCACAGCTTTTTACTTTCTCATCAGCAGATGCTGCACTGTCTTTGGAGTTCTTCCAGGGGTGGAATGCAAAGTATCCTGTCATTTTCAGGATGGTTCTTTTGACAGAGTGTTGGTGAGCGGAGGGAGAAACTATCAGGATTCTGGAGAAAAGCAAGAGTAAATAAACATCTGGAATGAATTTGAAAGAATTAGCTGTCCAAATAAAGCAATGTGGTGATTTTATGACACCTTCCTGAGACTGATGTTGAGTGAGCAATAGGAAAGTAAAAAAATCCCATAATTTCTACTCAGATGCATTCTGCCTTCTGATCACTAAAATATGTATGTCTTTTCTTTGAGGAATTTTATGAATTTAAGTTATTGGCATACTGTTCTATGAGAGAAAGCACATTTAATCCTTTTACCCAAGAATCACTTTTAAGTTTATGTCTTGGCATTCTGATTTACTTTAGTCTATATTAGCCCAAGTGGCTGTTCTCACTTAGCCATACTGGCACATAATACCTCTGAGAGCCTGTTTGTTTTTTCTTGCAAGCCAAATCTAGCCATATTTAGCAGTTCTGAAATATTTTTTTTTCTTGAAATCTTTTATTCAATTAGTATCTTTTGGCTTTCTCAGCCTATTAGGTACCCTTAGCACTGTTGTTTCCTCTGTTTATCAGCTTCATTTCAGTGTTTCTGATCCTTCTTCCTATCCCTCCACTCCAAGGCAGGACAACTACATGCAAACAAGGTCTGCAAGAGGGACATTGTATAGGCAGCATAAAGGGCATCCTTATGAGATGGGAGGGAAGCACAGCTAAGGACACCAGCCCAAAGTGTTCACTGTTCAATTCAAAGAGACACTTCGAAGGCCATTGAAGCATTACGCCTGGGTAAGTTTGTATCAAGGGCTTGTGAATCATGAGCATTGCCTGTGACTCCAGCCAGAGACTGAAGTAGAAAGGGAGGAAAGAAGGTGGGTAAAGACAAATGACAGGGAGAAGCCTGTACCAAAAAAAATGTTTGCATGTAACTGTGCTCAAATATGTAAATTTAAGGGGATAGCCCGCTTGGAAGAGGACAGTATAGTACTGTAGCAGTTTTAGGTTGAATTAAGTTATTCCTGAATGCCATGACCTGACTCCCTTAAACTTGGTAAAAGGACTCCTTGCTGGCCTTGTAGTTGTCAAGCCTGCAGGAAGCCTTGTGCAGAATATAGAGTGTCCAGATACTTGTTTACATTTAAACAACTCATGATGAAGTGTCTGAATGTAACTGTGTAGTCAGACTGTGTATTATTTATGTAGGCATTATTGACTTATGGCAGTATAGGGTATTGAGGCTTACCGGCAAGGCAGGTATCCTACCGGCACTGTCCTCTAGGTCTAAAGAGAACACAAATGCTGCAGACTTCCGTGTGGTGCACGCTCATTGTATCCAATATTAATGTCCCAGATGGTTCTCCAAGCTTGATTACGAAGAGAGCAGTCTTTTTATATACATAGTTACCATCCCTTTAGAGCAGGCAGGAAGATGGATTATGAATATATTCTTTAATCTCACAATTGAAGGTGTTTTGTCAAGTTATGAATGGTATTAGTCATGTTTCTGATGCTCATCAGGCAGGTCAAGTGTGTATTTGATGACATTGCATGTAACCGGTGCTTGTAACTTTCCAAAACCAAGATCCTTTCATTGAGAATTCTGAGGTAAATCCCTTGTACAGGGACTGCATCTGTATTGGTGACAGTGACAGCTGAAGGCAGTGCACTGCTGAAGGGATGACATGGTACCAAGACCAAGGAAGGTGACTTCTCTTACAGAGAACTGAGGAAGGTCATGGCTTGTGCATGAAGTCAAGCAATGTGCATATGCTGAAAGGATCTGTCATGGCAGGTAGAGGAAGTCTTCGATGGTTGTTGAGGCTGAGTTCTTTCATGCTGGTGTGTCATTGGGAGCTTATGGTTTGAGTTGGAGATGATCTAAGATTTACTCCATAGATACAGTTACCTCAAGCTGCTTTGCCAGATAAAGTGAAGTCTGAACTCCGGAATGGGTACCAAAGGTACTACAGGCGGTCTGTGGTAACTAAAACCTAAGCCAGAGCTAAAACTCAGCATGACTTAGTGCTTACACATTCTCTTGAATAGTTACATTTTGCAGTAGCAGTAGCTTAGATTAAATCTCAAATTAACATCTGTTGCAGTAATCTGATCTAGAAATCACAGGGGGATTGTGGGTTTGTTGCCCACATTAATTTTTTTCCCCTCCAAATTTATCTAGGTTTGAAAAGACTGGTCTATTGTCTCTACAAAATTGTCCAGATGCAACTGGGGAACAAATACACTGCTAAAATGAAAACTTCAGAAATGAAAAGAAGATAACCTTGCATTGTTAAGTTATTATATATTACCTTGGCCAGGTTTTCTGGGTTTTTGGGTCAGCATTTCACTTCTCTCCAACTGTCAGGATTGAGAAGTTACTGGGAAAAGCATTCTACTGTTCCTAGTCCAATGAAGTAAAAGTTCATATGTTTGCATGTGAACTGCATTGACTCTTAATCTACTCTATAACTGAATCCAATTGCTGTGCATCAGAAAAGGAAAGCTAACAGAATGGATACATGTCTAGAGAGAGTTTTCAAGAGGGAATCAAGTTCTGGTTCGCTTAAAAAATAATAATAGACTTTTTCTTTTGTTTGAAAAGTAATTTCTTTTCACTTTCATAAAATACCATGACAAGTTTAAGTCAGTGTCTGGGTCCTAACATATATGTCACTTCTGCCACTGTGACATAGAAGCAGGGTAAAGGAATTAATCTGCAACCAAAACCATGCGACTTCTGTGCACTAAAACTTGTAGTCCAATATAAACGTTTTGGATTTTGTGATTTTGTGCTGCCTGTGATTTTCCACTGGCTTTAGTTATACTAATCTGTATGGTTTACACGCTGCCAGGCTGTAGCCCAAGAACTCCAGAAGATTCAGGAAATGGGGCAGGGAATTATTCCATAACTCAGTTATACTTGTCCATAACTCATCTCTAACAAGTTGCAGCTTGTATGTTTTATAAACTAAAATGAAAAATTGGAACTAGTATTTAAACCAAAACAATACTCAGAGTGTTTAGAGGTTCACTAACATAGAAAAATTGCCTTGCTGAAGCGTACTATGCATATTACACTGCAATACTCAGTCTTCCATTAAGCATTATCAAAATTTATATGCATTTTTGAGCTATAAATTACAAAATGATCTGAGATTTGAGAGTCCAGTTCAATACAAAATCACTAAGTCTTAAAGATGTAAATGAAGAATTCTATTTTATAGTTTACCACTTAAATTTTGACTTTATTGTTTTATAAAAGTGGCAATTTGGGCTTGGATTCCACTTCAACAATGTTTTTGTTCTATGATTATTTTCATCCCATTAATGTATTTTAATGAAGTAATTTCTGATACCACAATAACAGTCCCAATAATTTGACCTACTTTCTTTCAGATAACATAAAATTACTGGTTTTGTTTGGTATTTTCTAAAACTATATTGACTTGATATGTTCAGTTTTAATTTTTTCAAGTATATCGTAGTAAGCATTTAGACTATATATACTTATAATCAAAACGAGAGTATTGTTTTACATAGGAATGACAAAACCACCCACCAAGAGCAATTTTCATTCCTGTTTTTCGGTCATAGGCATACTATCATAGACATGCACATTAAGGTATCCATCCAGTACTTTCCTGATACAGTAAATAAAATGAACTTTTGCTGTGGCAAACTAAATTTCAGCCATAGGTCTAAAGAGAACAAAAAAATCCCTGGCATTGCCCTTGCAGTTTAAAACAATATTTCCTTTTCTGGAAAAAAGAAATATATTAGGTTATACGTTATTACATATCATGTTATATTCAGTCATACTCACTCTTAATCCACATACTAAATGAATAGATTAATTAAAAAACCCACCTCCAAATAGGGACCATATTTATAGAGATGTTTGTGAGCCAAAAGTTGTGTAATTTTCATTTTATTTAATCTTGCTTTCTTTGAGGAAACTGAAATGCACTGCAACTTCATTGTAATATTTTTATTTTTCCATGCATGTACATACATTTTCCTATGAATTGGACAATACAGTTGGAATCAGTTTCTTTATAGTCTTGTTAGTACTTTTATTGCTTGTACTCCAATAACGCCTTTAGATTTCAGTTGAAAGCAGGGAACAGAGATGCAGGGAGAAGAAACCTGGACAGTAGCAGACAGGAATTCTGTCAAAGGACTCAGAAAGCTCACTGGTATCCTGAGTCTAGGCATGGTGCGGTGCCTTTCTCATAAAACCAGCTTTCCCTTAGTCTCAGCTGTGACAATTCTAAACTCTGATACAGGTCCCTACTGTAGAGAGATCTATATGAAATGCTATCATATCTGTCAAAGTGGCACAGTTATGCCACAGATGATGTTGGAGGGTTCAAACAAAAGGAAGAGGACAATGCATGCCATAATGTGGACTGTACCAGATGACAATAATTGGGTTTGATGTTCTATAGGTCTCCTGTACAGCTCCTCTACTGTCTCAGCTGTCTGAAAAGCTAATGTTTCCGCCTGCTGGCAGAACATCTGCAAAAACTTTAATGATATTTAGCCTTTCCAGAGATGACTCTAGAGGAAATTTTATATCTTTCTACTTTAGCCTTACTGAAATGAGATCATTGTTTCAAAATTTAAAGTTTTATATTGACTGGGAAGGGTTTTACTTAGGATGGAATATGTGGTATTGAAATCTTAAGCCTGCATATTTTGTAATTTGTTATCTATATTATCTCATTATTATGGATCAATATTTTTTTAAAAGAAGAGAAGGAAATCAGAAATTTTATGTTTAAAAAATTTCATGATAATAAAAGTTAATAAAAATAAATAATAGAAAATAGGTCTAGGAAGAAACCTAGGTCTAGGTTATGAAATGGAGAAAGATAGGATGCTAAATGAGCTAGTGAAAAGGGGACCTGGGTGCAAGCAAAAGTTTATGCATCTTGCATAAGCTTGCATCTTGTGCACTCAGCATGGAGTAACTGATGCATAGTCATACCTGGTGAAACATCACCAGTAGGGTTATTTCTAGTATAGAACTGACTAAGGCAAACACTGGTTAACTTTTTTTTAAGAGTTACGCACGTGAATATCAAGTCACTCCTGAAAATCAAAAATGGCGAAGAACATGGAATAACAGGACAGGCTCTCAAAGACAGATCTGAATTGCTTGGCAGGGTGTCTCCATTCACATTCAGTTTGTTTCATGATGCCCTGGTGTGAAGTTAAGTGGGTGGGCACACAGAATTCAGAACATGCCTGTATGAGGAGGGGCTGTCTTCAGGAAACAGTTACTCTAGAAATTTCTCAAGGTTAACATGAAAGCAACTAAGAGTTGCTCAGTACTTCTAGGGCAAAGACAGCAAGTGCTCTGTTTCATAAACGGGAGCAGTGAGTAGGCTTAGGGAAGAAAGGTTACCTTGTTGTACACTGTTGGTAAGACTGATTTTGAACCAGCAAATCTTGTTCTGGTACCCACATTTTCAAAACATTGAAAAAAAAAAAAAAAAGCGATGAAGTCAGACAAGCTCATTACTTTAACAGTAAAGATAATTAACCTTTAGATTTCCTGTTCCTTGATATCTTAAATCAAGACCAAAAGCATGCCCTAGGCAGATGGAAAGTATGTCTTATTCAAATGTTAGTTATTTTGCATTACACTAAAATAAATGGATAAAACTTAATGACCTATGTTTAACAGGCAGTCAAACTAGTTGGGCTAATATTCCTTTTGACATTAAATCTTGATTTACATTTTTAAGAATGAAAAGATTATTCAGGAACTTTTGCACGGCATCTCTGTAGCTTTCATCATTCCTGAAATGCCCTTTAAAGCTGGGGAAAGAATATAAAGGCAGGCTCCACACCCTGTCCTACTGTAATGGAGTTTTATGGGGAAGTTCTCATACTGGTCTTTTCCTAATCTTTCACCCACCCAGCACAGAAAGTGAGATCAAACTTATAGATACCAAATGTGTATAAAATCTAATCATTGTCTAATAAAGCTACCATTGTATAGATACATTTTTATATCTTTATAGTTCTGTAATTCTCATCTCTGAGCTCTGAGTATCAGAAAAGGCACATTACATACATTTTACAGAAGATGTTTTACTGATAGTATAGCATTGATGCTCTTAACATTTTCATTTAATTTGTGGATATATATGTTATACCACCATATAGGAAGAGAGACAGATTTTAAACTAAATCTGTGTTTAATTTGAAGCCTTAAAAATTATTGTTAATCTGCCAGTAGAGTTTATTTTGTATCCAACATATCAGATTTCAAATGTTATAACAAGATGATGCAGATTTTATGTCAACTTAATGGAGAGGTAAGTATTTCCATGCATGTTAAATCTGTGTTGTAAGTACTGGAAGACTTGCTGTAATGATAACTTCAAGAAAGAAAAAAAATAATCGTTGAAACCATTGGTATAATTTCTTATTTTGTAGAACTGATGCTTCAGAACACATGAAAAATATTTTATTGTGGTTTTACTTTAAAAACATAAGTTGTGCATTTTCAGCTTCAGTTTCGAAGCTGAAAAAAACTGAATGCATATATATTTTCCATATACTGTTCTATTTTTGATTTAATATAAGAGAATTAAAAGTTGTTTATTTTTTTAAATCTTGGTCCGTATTAAATATCTCATGCCAACCATAATACATATAAGTGAAATATGAATTACTACATTATATATAAATGTAGTTTCACTATAGGAGAAGCACTCTCAAAAGAAGAGATGTCATTTGTCAGGTTAGTAATATATTTCTTACAGTTATATACAGTAATAAAAAGCGAAATTTTCTCTTTAAACACCTGTTGCATTTTTTTAATTTATTTTATAATTTAAAGCAAAATAAATCTCAAACTCTTAAGCTATATGAAAAGACCATAAACTTCACAAAAGGACAACTGTTAGTTCTTTTGAGCTACAGAATATTCTGTGTAGTTTGGCAATAATATTTTATGGATTTTTTTAAAAAAATCATGTAAACTTTGAGATGTGGATAAACTGATTTCTAGGAAAACATTTGAGAAATTGCTACAATATTTTATTCTATAGGAGGTATTGTACAAAATAGATTAAAATATGTTCTTAAAGCTAGGCACAAATAGCATTTTCTTCTGAAGTCAAGGCTATAATGACAGTTAAAAAGATAACATGACAAATTTGTAGAAATCTTCCTTTAGGACAACATATGTTACAGATGTTAAAAAAATATATAAAAAAAAAGAAAAAGAAAAACTTCTAAACAGTTTGCTGTGGAAGTTCTGTGGATATCTGTAGTTACAAGAAATTTGAGTAAAAATTAGCTGTGAAGCGCCATCCACATATACTTCATTGATTAACAGAAAAGTTTAGTCTGATATAACTTACTGATCTGAAATTTTACCAAGTATTTTTCTCACATTCATTTTGGATGCATTTTCTCACTCTTGATTCTGTGCTACCTTTTATGGTATCTGTTGAAGAAGAGCATGTTAAATTTAAATACTTTTTTACAGTGTATCTGTTTTACTGCTATGGTTTACGTTTAAGAAATATGCTGCAAAATATCAGTGTTTTGGTTAGATCTACTTGTTTCACATTAGCAAACATTACTCAGTTTTTCAGTATTCTATATTTTGGTATGATGTACACAGATTAGCAAATTATTTTCCTCTGGAAAATGTTGGCTCAAAGTCTTTGACAGTTTCAAAGGTGTCATTTAAAATAGATGGACTTGGGCAGCACAGTTCAAATCTGGGTGTGAGCCAAAGCTTCCTTGGAATTCAAAGGCTTTTGGGAGGTGGAGACAGTAGTTTGATTTACTATGTGCACTAAGTTGTAACTTCCTCCTGAGCACCAGTTGTCATTGTTCATGCACTCCAGCTTCTTTTGCAGCTCCATGGTAGATCAACCCTCCCAATTTCTGTACAGCTGGATTCGTCTCTGATTTGATTAATAGTAGATCTATGTTATGGGTTCAAAAGAATCGATTGTTATCATATGGTTTAACTTTCTGCCTACAACAGGATGTATTCTTTGATCTTTTTCTTGGTCTTAGTCTAGTCGCTGTGGCTGAAATAGAGCTTATCTTTTAGAAAAACATCCAATCTTGACTGAAAAATTTCCACTGCAGGAAAACTTTTCGTCACCCTAAGGAATTTCTTCCAAAGGATAACTAACCACACAGTGGAAAACTTGCACTTTACTTGTCATGTAAATTCGAGTACCTTTTACTTCAAATCATCAAACATCAGGATAGGCTGCAGAGTGCTCTGTGATCACATTCCTTTTCCTCATAGATGTATTCTTTCACTACGAATAAATCATACCTTCACTTACTTTTTAATAAACTAAATAGTGTTTCTCATGTCTGACTTCATGCAGCAGTCTTCCAGGTTTACAACAACTTTTATTTCTCTTCTTTGAATCATCTCCATATTTTCACTTTCCTTCTAGAACTGTAAAAAGGATAATTGGACACACAATACCAGTAGTAGCACAAGTGCCTAACAGGAGGTAATGCCTATATTCCTGTTCAGTATATTCACTTATCCAACCAAAATGTCATCCATTCAATCAAATGATACACTGTAATCTCAAATTCTTATTCATCATCACAAGTCTTTTTACATGTCCTGGTTTCCAGTATAGAACTCCTACATTGGGGTGTATCCTGTTTTCATTATTTGTAAGAGCATGACCTTGAATTTGGACATGAAAGAGACTGGTTTGGGGCAGATCATAAGTCAGGGTAGCCCAGTATCCTGACTGCAACAGCAAGGGAGACAGGATAATCACAATGGAAATTTTCTGTGGTTAAAGCTCTTCTCATGCACTCCAGATAACCTAACCTCTGATTTCCATAAATTTCCAAAACTTCACTGCTTAACTTGTGGTAGTGTGAATCTCCACTTGTATTCTACCAAGGAAGAAGAAGCCCAGACAAATAAATGAATGCTCAGGGCAGAGTAGGAACAGGGCAAACACAAGTGTAATAGTCCTCCAACCCCTACCCATTTTTAGCTCACGGAATTGGAAACTGAGTGAGATATTATGGTTTTACTGACCTTCAATGGATTACTTTTCATGAACTCATTGAGTCTCTTCTTAGAAAACTCATAAAAACATTCAGCTTTTATAGAATCCTTTCACAGCTAGTTCCACTTGGAACCATTTTATTTTATTACTTTTTTTTAAGAAGAACCTACACTTTTTTTTTTTTTTAATTTTTAACCTCTCATTATTAAAAGAGCTTATATCTGTATTTAAAGAGGCATTGAACAGTCAGTCCCTATTTATCCTGCTCAATGCTATGTCTAACATCGCAGGCCTCTTATCATATCCCTTTGCTTATCCTTCTAGACTGGAAAAGCCTTGCATCATCTTTGCTATTTTCTCTGAAATGTTTCCAGTGCTACAGTAATCTTGAAATTGAGGCTGCAGAAATGAAAGAAGTTTTTAAGGTGCATGTGAAGTATGGGTTTAAACAGTGTTATAGTGACATTCTCTGTTCACATTTTTTTTCCCAAGTCCTAATATTCCATTTGGTTTTTGATTGCCATCTACCATAATCACAAGATATCACATCTAATTTTGAATAGTCATTTGAAAACTCATCATTTCATCTGTGGATTTAGGATTTTTTTTTTTTTCTGATGTGCATCAGTTCTCATTTTCTCATTTGCTGTTTTATTGCTATCTTAGCCTTAGTAGATTCTTTAGCAGTTTGTCACAACTGGACCTAAATGGCTTAGTTTAATTAGTAGCATAGTATCATCAGCAAACTTTGTTGCATAACTAGTCCTTTTGTTTTCCAGAATGTTTATGAGTATGTTGAATTTCACAACTTCAACACATATCCACGGAACTCCACTAAATCAGTCCTCTTCATTGAACTGACCATTTACTCTTATTCCCAGTTTCCTATCCATTAGTCATTCTTTTTAATCTATGCAATGGCCTTCAGTCTTATAATATAGTGGCTTAGTTTCTATGAAAGCTATCAGGGCTTTTGTCTAAAGATTTATGTAGACATATCAACTGGTTAGACATATCAGCTAGACTGGCATTGCCACAAGCTTTGCAAGTTTTGTAAGGCAGGACTTCTTTTAACAGGTCTATGCTGACTCTTAAGTATATCATACTGTACCAAGAATGTCATATTTAGGCAGATGTCTGTTAATTCTGTTCATTATTACAGTCTACTGTTTTTTCCAGTACGGATGTTTGGCTAACAGTCCTTGGATAACTATTGAACTCTTTTAAAAGACATTTGTTGTTTCCTGGTACTTTGGTGATCAGGTAGTTTCAAGTGACTGGATACGTACCAGTTGTACTCAATCAACTATTTTACCCTGTTTTCTTTATAACTCAATTGAATGCTATCTGGTAATGGCATTTTTTTATTGTTCACTATGTCAGGATTTTTTTAATAACTTTTTCAACAGTAACTTCAGTTTCAGGCAAATCTTCTGAAATGTCCTCCATGAGGAATGATTCCAGTTTGGAGTCTCTTTGATTTCTTCTAGAGTGAACACCAATGCAAAGAATGCAGATAGCTTCTCTGAAATGTCTGTATCTTCACCGTGTGTTTTTTGATATGTGCTTATACCAAAACTTCTAACACATGACTACCTAATTTACTAGTCCATTCACAGCAGGTTGTATTAGTCATAAGTCATCTGTGCTATTCATTCTCACTTTGATCTGTATGTCATTTGCAGACTTTATCAATAATTCCATTTCTTATTATGTCTATGTCATTTGACAACACAGAATAAAAAATAATCTAACAAGTTTCTCCTTTAGTATTAGTTTTACTACTACTAGTAGAAGAGATTAAGTTTTATATTAAATGCACCTTATATATGTTAATAATTTGCTTTATTTTAGGGAGGTAATCCAACAGCTACAGTAATTGCATTGTGTTCAATGAGAGATTTCAATCTGACTCAAGAAACATGCCAGCTGGCCATCAGAGACATTGGGTGTCTTGAAGTGTTAATTAATTTGCTTGATACAGAAGAAATTAAATGTCAGGTAAGTAGCTTTGTTGAAAAGAGCTGTGAATATACCTTTTCTATTAGCATATGTTTTCAATTTTAAAGGTTATATAGGATGAAGGAAACTGATTTCTTTTTTCTCTCTCTCTTTTTTTCTGTATTTTCTCAATTGCAAGGACTTCTTAGACGAAAATCAGTTAGAATGTTTTTCAATTTCCTTCTTCTGATTTGATTTAAAAGTTAAAATGTGCTACATAACCCTTCATTTTATAGATTTTGCTGCTTATGTATTCTTAAGTAATGTTTAATGCCTGTTGTCTTCCATTATTTAGATTGGTTCATTAAAAATCCTGAAGGAAATTAGTCAAAATACACTGATCAGACATGCAATTGCAGATCTTGGGGGCTTAGAGATCATGGTGAAAATATTGGACTCCCCAGATAAAGATCTAAAATGTTTGGCAGCTGAAACAATTGCTAATGTTGCTAGATTTAAACGAGCGCGAAGGACAGTAAGGCTTCATGGAGGAATCAAGAGATTGGTAAGTATATTTTTCCCACAGTGTCATTTTTTGCATACATGAGTCTTCAGATGGTATGTGCCATCATTAAAAAGCAGCTTAATATGAAACGTACTTGTAGATAATTAAAAAAAAAAAAAGGTTTTTTTTTGTTAGGTTGGATTGTTGGAATGTCCTTCAGTGAGATCAACTGGTCTAACACCGTATCAGGCAAAAGATACTGAAATAGCACGCTGTGGGGCTTTAGCACTCTGGAGCTGCAGCAAAAGTACCAAAAACAAAGAAGCAATCCGTAAAGCTGGAGGCATTCCATTATTAGCTGAATGGCTCAAAAGTTCACATATAAGCATCCTAACCCCAGTTGTGGGGACACTACAAGAATGTGCTTCAGAGGTAAGTAAACAGCTAAGGTATTTCCAATCATTAAAACAATTGACTACTAAAAAGAAGCATTACATTTGACTATCATTTAAAAATGAAGCTTCTCCAGGACAGTTACTGGCACAGTTATCCCATCAGGAAGTTTCCACTCTGGATGTAGATACTCTGTGCAAAGTTTTTTTGAGAAGGTTAGAGCTTGTAATAAAGACCACATAATTTTTTATTTTAAAGGCTAGGAGTAGTGCATGAAAGAAAGTATATAGAAATGAAATACTTAATGAGTTTCATTTTTTTCACTGTACTTGAGAAATGAAATTTGGGAAATTAAGATGTTATATTCTGGCTAATCAGTACATTTAAATTCTACAAAGCTAACCTACAGATGTGGCCAAGAAGATCCAATGCAATACAGAACAGTGTGTTTTACTGTTTTACATGATTCACAAGGACAATGTGTCTGATCGGTTGTCAAAAGAAGAAAGGGATATATGTGATTTCTCTACAGATTTCCTTGGCAGGTTTCACAGCTTTGAGTGTATTAAATTTTAAAATTTGAATACAGTTATTTTCACCATAGCTATCTGAGATGAGTGGTTATTTCCCCATTTGTGGAATCAAATTTGAAACTATAGTGCATTGTGCTTGAGGTAAAAAATATAAATAAATTCTATTCATGAATTTGAGACATGCAAGACTTTTTTTTTTTTTTTTTGGAAGATTCTGCATTATGAAGGAGTTTGTACTTGCAAAAATAGCTTCTTGAACTACACAAACCTATGCATGCTCCATGTGACAGCATTTTGTCTTCAGTAAGTCTGTATTCAGCAGGTGAAATTTTTAAGGATTTCTTACCAGGCCAAACCTGGACACAATTTTGGGGGAACACTAAATGCATTTTTTTCATGCAGATGTTTCCCTTCTCTTAAAAAATGGTCCCCTGCTCCAATTTCTGTAGGTAAAAAAAAAATGGAAGAAAACATAACTGCAAAATTTTAATGCTAAGAACATATTTTTATAACCTCGTTCTAGGAATAGATTTGTTGTTTTGACTTCCAGCTGTAGATGAAATGAGTGATTACTGGTTGATCCCATTCTAAAGCATCTTTTTTCCTTCCCTGTCTCTGAGCAGGAATGCTGGTCACCTTGTAAGCCAGGTGGCTACAAAGTAGGCATTGCAGTTCCTGGTTTTACTGGAAATTTGAAGACCACAGCCCTGCAGAGAATTTATGTATTTGTTTAGCTTTGAGAACATCAATAGAATATTCAGGGCAATGCACATGACTTGGGCTTAAAATAAAGTACAAGGCTTCACAATATCAAAGCCTTGAATTGTAGTGCTGTGTTGTTATTGTGACTAGTGATATTGACTGTAAATATACATGTGCAATTTGTATTTTTAGCCAAGTTACAGACTTGCAATAAGGACAGAAGGAATGATTGAGAACCTTGTGAACAATCTGAGTAGTGAGCATGAGGAGCTTCAGATGCATTGTGCTAGTGCCATATTTAAGGTAATTGTATTAACTTAATCAGTAGATAAAAGCCAGGATTAGCACTTTGCCTTCATGTAGTTTACACATAGTATTTCTCAATTTTACTATTTCTTTAATGTGTGAGATACTACTTTGTAAAAGTTGATGATCCTTCGCTTAATTTTTATGAGGATGTTTTAGCTGCATTTTGATATTGCAATCCTTTTCTTACTCCTCTTGTGTGCAAGCCCTAAATTCCAGTTAACCAGTGGAGAGAGGCAGGGCTTATTGTGCAAGAAGACGCATGTTTTTTTCTTTATTTGCCCACAAAGTGGACAATGTGACAGCGTAAACACTGCTACAGTAGCTGTTTACTGCCTAAACTCCCTTAGTGAAATGTTAGCATAGTCAGGCACTTTAATAAAATATTTGCGTTTTCATCTGTGTTAGATTTGACTAGTTAAAACATAATGCACATAACTTTTGAAGACATTGCTTTACGCATTTTGCATAATATGTGTATTTAATTTTTTGTATAGTGTGCAGAAGATAAAGAAACGCGTGACCTGGTTAGACTGCATGGAGGTCTACGACCACTATCTGTTCTGCTTGGTAACTCTGAAAATAAACAACTTTTAGCAGCTGTGACAGGAGCAATCTGGAAATGTGCAATCAGTGGAGAGAATGTGTCAAAGTAACAATTTAGTTTTACAAATATTTATTACATTATCATGTTTTGATTTTATGGGCCTCTATTGTTTTCAAAATACTATGTCGTTATTCTGCAAAACCATGTTTTATGATTAGTTGGACTTTCAACTTAGGTTTTATTGTACCAAAAACTGCTGGTGACCTCATCAGGGTGCATTGGAAACAGTGTTAAGTTCCTGGAATCTTAACAGTTAACAGAGAGAATTGGTGCCTCTGAACAATAGTTAAGATACAGAAGACTAAGCCAGGAGGTGTACTAACACATAGAAAATACTTTTCCATGTATGTGTATTCGATATCCCCACTCTTCTCTCGCTTGCAAACTACAATCATGGCTGCATGGTAGAGTGTAGTCAGCACAATTAGCTTTAACATTTTAGGTTGAGAGAGAGAGGGAACATTATCTCACTCTGAGGTAGGTATCTAATATCCATTAGGTCCACTTGCTTTAGAAATATACTGGATGCTAGGATAATTAGCCTAGATGCCTCTCTCCTTGATTACAAAAGGCACTCAGAAAAGTAGCTTGGTCTGGACACCCAACTTCTAAAGGACTGCATTTAACAGTAGTGAGCCCTACCATAGGTACTTACATCTTCTCAGTATCAAGGTCCAGAGTGATTATCTAAGAATGTGACAGCAGGAATTATCACCCTGTCTTTTATGGAATAGCTTAATGACTGAGAATACTTGGCCTCTCTCAAATTAATACATCTGATTTGTGCACCTTACCTCAAAAAATGCCTGCTCTACTGGAGTATGTGCTAGGCTTCCTGCTGAAGTTATGCTGCTCTGTACAGAGGAATGAGATTCACAAACTGGGAGGAGAATCAGTAAAAGGTAACCTCTTCCTGCAGCCCTAATTTTAGTGTACTCTGCTGGACAAGCAGATATAATAGATAACATCTGGGTCAAAATCAGAAAGAATTCCAGTAATCTCGGTTTACAGTGTGGCTTTTAACTGTCCTAAATGAGTTCCCAAACCATTCTTATACAGAGCCATGGTCTTTACATACTGTACTTCTGTCCTACTTCTTTTTGCATTCCTCATTTCACAGTTACCTGGCTTTTCAGAAAGGTATATCCTCCTTTTCTGTGAGCTTTGGGTGTCTGCACAGAGGCATCCTGGTTCCAGATCAGTGATGAGATGAACTGAGTGGTTCTGTCTATAGTAGTAAACTAAATAGGACCTAATCTCGGGTTCAGTCACTATGTTATGATTATCCATGCTGTTTAACTGCTAGCACAATCTCTTACACAGTTTGGCTTGTGCCAGCAAGAGCTCTTCCAGACAATGCCCAGACACCCCTTGGGAACAGCACAGGCAACAGATTGTTTCCATTAGGCAGAATGGGTGAGGCCACCCTGAATTGTGAGGATAAGAGATTTTAGCCATATGGATGCTATGTTGTGCTTCTTGTCCTCAGGGCTCCAGAATGAGCCATCGCCTGTTTTATTTATTAGTGTAGTTGTAGCCAATAATTCTGTGCAAATGCAAACAGATTTTTGCGGGGCTACTCGCGTATCTTTGGCAAGGGCTTGAAGCCCCATGAAGGTTACTAGCCAGGCACAGCTCCAGACTTGAGCTGAATTCATGTATTATGCACTGCTGAGACTGAAGCAATAAACCCAATCAAAAGTCAGATTGGGAGGACACAACAGAACAGGGAGGAAGGATAATATGAAATCACATAAGTAGATCTGGGGGGATGACTTTAAGTCTGGCATGAGGCTAGAACTAACAAACCCTGCTGGTTCCTGCAGAGCGACTTAATTATCTTCAGACTACTCTGCAGTACTTCCTGTACCTGAAGTATATTGCTGAGATGCTGTGCTGACTCAGCAGTGAGCTGGTACAAGTGCCTATGCCTGACTAACTCAGATTCCAGCTTGTATGCAAGCAGCCATACTGCTTCTGGACACAAGATGGCCTGAGCCAACAACTCTGTCAGACTGTAGCCTGCCCACCACAGAGCCAGCTGATATTATTCCATCCATGAAGCAGTTCGTCTGCAACACTGATAAAATAGTCAGAGAAAATCAGTATTTTTCTTTTTGAAATTGTTCACTTGGTTTGTTGCTCTGTTTTCATGTTGTTGGTATTTCCTCTTTAAAAAAAATAAATATAGGGACACTTCCAAATTACATTGAACAAAGAAAGACTTTCTCTTTAAGCAAATGTGTATCAGATCCAAGCAAATCAGAAAAAAAAAGTTTCTAATTTCTTGGTATAACATTAATTGTTATACCGATAAGCTATCTTGGAAGGATTAATTTTTTTTATGGAAACAGAGTTCTAGATCTGCCATTAGAATCTCAAAAATACTATTTTTTTTGTATGAAAGAAAAGTCACATGTACAGCTGATTCCTGGAAAATAAGGAGTAGTTGTAGTTCAAGTAGACATTTGCAGAAGCTAGGGGACAAGAGGAGCACAAGTGAGAACTCAGTTCTCTCAGATAATTTATCTTTTTAGGAGAGGAACTGTGTATATTTACACAAAAACATATATCAAAGCATAATTAATAGGTGATATACAAGCTAGATCTAGCTTGATACACTAAGTGGAATTGTCAGGGTGTATCGTAGAAAAGGTGTGAAAGGAAAATAGGATATTTGTTGAGCATTAAGAATCCTCTAAGTTCTGAACAAAACAAACTTAGAAATGGGGTGACCGCAGTGCTGAGAACTAAAGTACTGTGCCAGAAGATTAAATTCTGAGGTTTAGCATGCATCTGTTTGTAGGATGGAGCCTGGACAAGAAAACTCCAGGATTTTTACAAACATGTTTTTGATCATCAGTACCAAAAGTGCTATGAAGAATGAGGGAAGTATTAATGTAAAAGTCAACTCAAATTTTTGTCAACTATTTTCTTAATTTTATTAATTCCAAAATGAAATCTAGCATAGTTCTAGTCTTATATGAAGAAAATGCACATATTAGGCCTGAACTAGCTATAGAACTGATGAGGACAAACCACTAAAGGGTTTGAAACATAAGGGTGATCCTTTGGCTCCAGAAAGGTGGAAGAGGGTCAGATATACTCCTGCTCTAGCCATTGTTAACATGGTAGAAAAAAGAAATGGAAGTTAGGATGCCACTGTACTTGCTAGTCTTCTAGTATGTTTACAGCTAGTTAAAGATGTTTCATCCACATGTTAAATTTTCAACACTCCTCAAACTACTCTTTGGATTTCTAGAACAGTAAAATAGAGAAATATATTTAAAAAGGTAAAGTAAGAAATGATGCTGTATGTCGCACTTACAAGAACTGATTGGAATGGCTTACCGATATTGTGATTTGTTCATCAAGATAATTTAATTACAGAAATTAAGGATTACCTTACAATAGTAACATACTGATAATAACAACTTTGTTTTTATTGCTTTCATTTAGATTTCACGATTATAAAGTCGTAGAAGTTTTGGTAGGACTGCTCACTGATCAACCTGAAGAAGTCCTTGTAAATATCATTGGAGCACTGGGAGAATGTTGCCAAGAACCAATAAATCGAGCTATTATCCGTCAATGTGGCGGAATACCACCCCTAGTGAAGTTACTTACTGGAACCAATCAGGCACTGCTTGTGAATGTAACAAAAGCAGTGGGAGCATGTGCAACAGAACCTGAAAATATGATGTAAGCCATTCATATTGACAGCATTTTAAATATCGCAAAATATATATACTTTGAGTAATTCTGGCAGAAATATTGTTAATATTTTGGGGAGAATATTCCGGGTTCTTATGCAGTGATAGTTAAAATTTGTTACAAAATATTAATATGTCTCTCTGCAATCAGATAACATGGAATCATAGAACCATTGAGGTTGGAAGGGACCTATTCAGATTATCTAGTCCAACCCCCTTGCTCAGGTAGGGTCAGCTAAAGCAGGTCACCCAGAACCACATCCAGTCAGGTTATGAATGTCTCCATGGATGGAGACTCAGCAGCCTCTCTGGGCAACCTGTTCCAGTATTTAAACTTTCTCACTGTAAAATAGTTTTTCCCTGTGGTCAAACTGTATTTTATGCCGTTGAGATCACAGAATAGTTAGTTCGTGTAATAGGGATATTTGAAAATGTATTTCCAGTTTGTGGTACTTTAACTCGGGGCTTTGAGGGCTGTCTACTATACTTCTATCAGTTCATCAGCATTAGTAGACTCAATTTCAGGTTAAACACTTTAGAAGGTTTTAGTTTTGTCAATTATAATCTGACTTAAAAGGATGTTTTACGGTGTGGATTAGTTATTTCCTACTGTAAAATGTTCTAAATAGGAACACAATTTTTTCCTTGAGAAAATGTGTAGAACATAAAGCTTTTGTGTTTGGGGGTAAATCAGATAGAACTGTAGTGAAATGATTTTTATTAAAATTCAATTTCAAAGTTACAAAGCACCTATTTACAAGTGCTGTATGGTGGGTACCTGCTTATGCTTCTCTTCCTTTTACATCTGTTCTTGAATCATAAATAATTTCCTAAATTAGAGAAAGCAATTCCAAAAGAAATGTGTGCATTTACTGTCATGAAAAATAATTTGAAAGTTTTTGAAATAGAGTGTTATTTGTATTTTATCTGTTCTGTCCCTCTTCATCATTCCTTTTATCAATTCAGACTTTTTTGCACCCTTTTCTTTCCTCTTACTCCTTTGCAAGACCAAAGAGAAAGACTGCCTTTTTACTCAGAAAGTTGCTGCTCTCTTTGGTTTTGTGATGTAGATTTGTACAGCTTACAAAGATCCTTGAGCTTTATGATTAAGTGTTCCAGTTAAAAGTTGAGGTGGGCATTTACTGTGCTTCCTGTTCCCTTACAGGGATATTTACCTCAAGATTCTCAGCATATTTCCCTCCTTATACATATGGAAGATCAGAAAAAGAGTTTTAGTAAGCTCCTCCTGTTCTGATTTGCATAATTCACTTGATATTCATATAGCAGTGCAGGGAATTCTTTTCTGAATAGGGCTTTTGTTTTCATGCTTTGGCTGTCACCCAGTGGCAAAAGGCTAGATGGTACACAACTGTAAACATGGGTTGTGTGAACAGTTAGCCATGTAGCAGAAAAGTACACATAGATGAAATCATCTTCACTGTGTATCTCAAATGAAGAATGCTAAATGTCTACCTTTGCTGTAATGTATTAACAAAATTAACTCTGTAAATCAACCGAGAAATTTCAAAGCTAATAAATACAAATTGGTATTATAAAACCTCAGACATATGCCAGTACTCAGGACTACCACGTGTAATATCCAGTATGGATAGCTTCACACTGGAATGTGGTCAGCATAAGCACCAAAAATAACACAAGTTGCTGCTAAAATTGTGATAAAACAAAGTCCATCTTGTTTTTAAGGAGAGAGTGCAGGTTGTTTAGGAGGAAACCTGAAAGATTTTGCCAAGAGTGGGTGAAGGATTGAAATGTTGAATTCAGTTCATATGAAAAAAACTCTATCAAAGGTTCTCAACATTTGATTTCTTTTTATTTATTAATATTTTTAAAATATTTTAAAACATTAGCAAGGAATTTATTCCGGGAGCAAAATATACTTTTTACTCCTTCAACAACAACAACAACAAAAACACAGAGAAATTACTTTCATTACTGTGACATTTACCTGAAGTATTGTGCTAGTGCAAGTTCAGACTCATAGCACTAGAAGGGATAATGCAATCTTTTCCAGAGGCAGGATTCAGCCAGGTGCAGGTAAGTTTGATCCTGATCCGTCAAAGTGTTTAAACAATACTTAGTTTAAACATCAATATCAGTACAATTACTCACACATTTAAATGATTTGTTTGGTTGAGTGTTCTGCCTCTTGCACGGTTAAGATATTAGATTCCCCTGTTCCCCCACCCCAAAACGTGGGTTGACCATTCCTTTTCTGTCTCCTCCTCGTTAGACCAGTATAGCAGAAGCTTAGACTGTAACTCCTCATACAAACCACCCTTCTCGAGAAGAGTGGGTCACCAAACACATGAAAGGTACATAATCTGTAGTATCACGTTGTTCTAATTGCAGAATTTGGGACTAAGACTTTTGTTTCTGAGATTTTTTTTATTTTTAAACGTTAGAAAACATTGATATGTTGCTACTCAATTTATAAATTAGTGATATGAAAGCTCCAGAATGTGAACACTGCATGCTAAGGGTGCTCAAGTTCTGAGCATTTGGTTGTGTTTCTGTGATACCCTAGAAGGGGATAATGGATGATAAATAAAGGTAATTTATTTTAATATTCCACTTGTAGTAATATCTACAAGTTTCTACTTTAAAAAAATACTGCTACAGCTTTATGATATATGTCAGGTAAATCTTTTTCCAGTCCTCATGTCCTCATCTTAAAAAAACACAGGTGAATTTATCTCTTTCCAGTCAACTCCAACAGTGCAAATTATTCCTGTCACATGGCACTAAAATGCTGGAGAACAGCCATGCAGAGAGCGATCTGGGGGTTTTAATCGACAACAAGCTGAACATGAGCCAGCAGTGTGCCCTGGCAACCAGGAGGGCCAGCCATGCCCTGGGGTGCATCAGGCATGGCATTGCTAGATGGGTGAGGGAAAGGATTGTCCCACTCTGCTCTGGTGCCGCCTCACTTTGAGCACTGTGTGCAGTTTTGGACACCACAGTATAAGAAGGATATAAAACTGTTAGTGTCTCTAAAGGAGGGCAACAAAGATGGTGATGAGTCTGGAGGGGAAGACGCAAGAGAAGCAGCTGAAGTCACTTGGATTGTTCAGCCCAGAGCAGAGTAGGCTGAGGGGAGGCCTCATGGCGGCCTCACAAGGGGAGCGGCGGGGCAGGTGCTGAGCTCTGCTCTCTGGGGACAGCAACAGGACCCAAGGGGACGGCATGGAGCTGGGACAGGGGAGGGTCAGGCTGGGTGTTAGGGAAAGGTTCTGCACCCAGAGGGTGGTCGGGCACTGGGAAAGACTCCCCAGGCCAGTGGCCACAGCACTGACTCTGACAGAGTTCAAGAAGCATTTGGACAACGCTCTCAAACACATGGTCTGATTTTTGGGTGGTCCTTTGGGGACCCAGGAGTTGGACTCGATGATCCTTGTGAGTCCCTTCCAACTTGTATATTCTATCATTCTATGATTATATGATTAAAAAGTTCAGGTGCTAGCCATCCTAGTATTCCCATTATTACCTTATTTATTCCTGTTTAATCTTACCAAAGTATTAAGAGACATCTGAAAGACCCATGTGGTAGCAAAGTACCTGGAAACATTTGTCTTCCCACAGTACTAAAAGCTTTAATTTGAAAAGAGGGTGCACAGTTCCACCACCTCATTCCCTTTTATACCTTACAGTTTTTTGTTGTTGTTGTTGTTTCATGAGTTGCTTTGTTGTGCTAAGAATAGCTGTCTTGAAATACATGAGAAAATCTGTTTGAGCTCTTATAATGCTTTCAGCTCTTTACAATCTATTGCTCATCTTAACAAGAATGTAGGGATCTTCCAAGATGTTCTGGAAAGAAGCAAAGCCACTTTGTAGCCTCTAAGTATATACACATTGATGACTTTCTATTGGAGTTTGATACTTAGGTGTTTCTGGTCTTCTTGGTTTAGCTGCATGAATTATTATTACATTCCTTACTTTGTAATCATTTTTTTCATGGGATGTCTCAATGAGTTCTAGGAGATAGTTCTTTTCTATTAGCTTTTCTCTTGTCAATTTGGCTGTTAGGTCTTAAGGCTTGTTTTCTTTGTCATCTGGTTTGGACAAGCAGTGTTTAAAAAGATTCTGTTCTAATTTAGCACTACAGAAATGCCTAAAAGTATGATGATTCTTATGGATCCTACTGTCATTGACCTTGATATTTACTAGAAACCCAGAGCAAAGCAGGAAAATTTCAAGTCAGTATCTAACTCTCAGTAAGGATTGATAATTTTCAAATATATTGTCACATTCCATTAGCTGCATGTCCTTAGTGAAGTTAGCCTTAGAGCCTTTCAGTTGAACAGTCTTCTATTTTGACTGTTCTTATACTTGCAGCAGTAGGCATGTGGAAACCACACACACTGAGAGGGTGGAGCTCATGAATTTTCCATGAGTGATTCAAGGGTATGTAATGAAGAGGATGGGGTTCATATGAAAAATAAAATGTGATTCTGGATTATAAAAAACAGAGCGTGTTCCATGAAACAGTGGAGTTAACTACTGAGGGGAATACTGTATTTTTATCATATGTTCCATGGAAGAAGCATGCATGGACAAAGGAAGAAGAGTAGTAGATTGACATAGGTGAATCCACATCTTCTGTATAAAGAATGGCAACCCACTTCTCTCACAGCAAAAATAAGCTGAACCTGTTTTCCACACTCAGTCTGCTGCACAGCATTGACAGAGATGCCTCTGCATATCTTTTATGGATGTTTGTCATTTTAAAGAACTTTCACAGTTATTCTTTTTATATTACCAAAACCAGAGTACTAATGCTCATTCTTTAACTGACATTAGATTTTCATTTGCACTTTTCATTTGAAAACCCATAGACTTCAACTCTAGCAATCAAAACTTAGATTTTAGAATATTATAAATTAAAATGTACAAATATTTTAGCCAGACAGATGGAGTTGAAGACATTGTTATATAATTCTATTTATTAAAGCACTCTAGCAAATAGCGAAAGTTTTAAGAAACATACTAAATTGTGGTTTCAGAAAACACAAGATTACATTCTGCCAGAATTAAACCCTGTAATCTTACCAGTAAGCACAATACAGAGTCAGTTTAACTTTGTTTATTTATATCTGTATTAGTGGTCTAAATTGGCAGACAATAAAACTAGACTTCTCAAAAGTTCTGGCAAATAATACTGTAACAGAAAAAGATGATAGATATGACAAACAGATGCCTAGGCTCTGTGCATGTGGTGTTTAAGCAATTCATTTTGAAGTTTCTACTGGAAAGGTGCAATATTAAATCTGAATTATAAAGAGAAGTACTATTTCAGATTAACAGTTTTGCTAGTTTCAGATATATTTTAGAAAACAATGTAAATTCCTAGAATTGTGACATGATTTTTGCAGACATATCATGATGTTCAGTGATGCAGTGACATCAAGTTTCATAAATGAAGCAATGCAAAAAGCCTCTATTAAGCAACTGTCATCTATAAACAGTTAATGAAAGTCATTCATAAAAACTATGTTGTTAAATTATCTACACTGGTCAAATAGCAAATACCACTGTACTTATAGCGAAGCAACAGACAGCAATTACCTATAATAGAATTAATATTCCTACTTTGCGTGAGTTTCATGCCTGTTAAAATTTATACTATTAATAGTGTTCTATACATTAGATTATTTAAGTACATACAATACAGCTGTTATATAAACCAGTTAAATATTTAAACTTTAAAATATTAAATAGTAAGATTTTTTATATCATCTAAATATCAATATCACATTATTTCAGCTTTTATGAGATTCCCTTCAGCTTTCAAAATGTTCTGCCTCTCTATTAAAAGACATTTTAAAGACTTTCTTTAAAGACATTAAAAGACTCTCCTTTAACAGTCCCATGATTAATACCGGTTTAACTATACTTTAGCTTTGTCTTTGTTACATCAACAAATTATTAAAAAACATATCATCTAAGTGACTGTAACCACAGGGCAACTAATGTACTAGATATGAGTGAATGCAGAACTGAAAGCCAAACAAAGGAAATTTTACTGTTTGTTTGTATTTATTGTGATAAGTAGCTATATTACAGCGTCCTGCTGATGACGTTATAATCAATTTGGGGATGAAAATTAGATACAAAAGCTTTATACAAACAAATCTGAATATTGGTTAGAGTGATGCCATCAGAGATGAAATTTTCAAGATTACAGGTCTGCTTTCCCATGTCTGTCTTTGTTTATTTGTAAAGAAATTTGAACGCATATTTTTGCCCACTTTAAAAAGGAATTTTCATAGAGAAAAGAAACTAACATTCAAGCACTTTTATAGAGGAAACATTTTTCAGGGCCATTTATTTTAGCGTTCCCATTGCTTTTTATAGCAGATATGCTAGTTTAACATCCAATTTCTTCATCTGCTACACTGAAACCACAGAAAGATTAAAAAAAATGGAATTGAGAAGGGATTTAGTCACTTGTTTAGCAATGCTTTCTTTAATTAGCAAATATCTATTCTTAGTAAGATGAAAATAAAAGGGTTTGTGCTTGTATGGTGACACAACCATAACTCTTCCAGTACGAAAATTTGAGAGTATCGTTCTTCTGCATAGAATTCCTTTCATTTGAGTTAATCTAGTATAAATGAGTGAAACCAGTGATCAGTGATGAAGAATGTAATTTGGAAGTTTGTTTGTTTATTCCATACCATTCTTTGTTTTATACACATTGAATGGACTGAGGATAACACTTTCAGATATTCTGAGCTATTCTGTTGGGTCTAAGACAACTCATATTTCTGGTGTTCAACCAAAAGGCAAAAATTTTCTTTAGAAAAGAAACTGTAGAGTGAGGATAGTTTGCCTTGAAAATCTGAAGAGAAGACAAGAATACTGAGAAGAAAGTGAATTTTAAATCAGAAAGATGGCTTTAGGAAAAAAAAAAAAAAAGGAAAGATAAATCAGCCTAGAGGTTGTTTTCTTAAACATGGTAGAAAAATCTGAACTCAGTGTTTGACTTTTATAGCTTGATTTTTATATACTGGTTGGAGTTGGGTCATTTATATTTAGCCCCTCTTGGGAGGAAGTATCTCATGTTGGTAAGTGATCAGTGCTCTGCTTGACTAGAAGAAACACTCATGGATCTTTTTTTAATTAAGTCCAGTATATGAAAAAATTCTATGTGCTTTCTGAAATGACAGGAAAGTATTATTAAAATTGCTTGAAAGTGTTGGGGATTTGGAGAGATTTAAAAGCTTGTTTGACATTTTTACTGAAGTCATCCTTATTATGTGGACGTGTATATGTAATTGTGTAGTTTATGATCATGCTGTTCTAATTTGTTGTGTTATGATTTCTGATTTTTTCCTTTGAATGACGATATTCTTGCAGTTGATTTGGAAGTGAGTAAGTAAAATAAGCTGTATTAAATGAACAGATATTAAAAAAAAACAACTTATGGTTTCTCAGCTTAACCAACCATTTGTGCAAAAAGTTATTGTTTTGAAAACACAGTTGTTTAAGCTGTTTGCATAAAAGCGTTGTGATTAAAGTCCGTGGTTATTTTAGACAGAGCCCATGCCCTTAACTATTTTCCTCCTTCACGTGATGGTAGAATTGCATACAGAAATGATTTTATAATAAGTTTAAAAATTTCCTGGCAAATGTATTTACAGTGAACACAAATAAGATGTAACCTGTATTCTATTTCTCTTATCTTGTATTTACAATTAAAGATGTAGACTTGCATGTATACAACAGAATTTTTTCCTTCTGAGGTTAGAAAAGTACACTTGCTTTCCTTTATCTTCAGCTCATCTGCTTTGGGTTAAATATATCTTTTTGAAAAATAGGAATGTTTGTAAAAGCTGTTAAGTTTTGTTTGACCTTCCTTTCTATTTAAGGTATTCACTGTACCCTAATGTGACGTTATGATCCCCAGGCCTGATTGATATGTAAACATAACACAGATGGTGTAGAGATGATTCTGATGATAATTCATTTTTCAGCTAGTCATGAAGATACTTTGATTACAGTGTGTTTAAGTAATTATAACATAATATTCAATGTTAGTCTTGTTGGTAAGGAGCACATGGGAAACAAGTTACATGTTATTCATGACCAACAAAGGGTGCAGTGTGGTGTGACCATTTTAATTTCTAATGCTAGATTAGAAACATAGTACCTTAAAATATGTTGTACAGTAAGGTAAATACATTAAGCATAGACTGAATAAAAAGTTAAGTACATAGTTTTGGGCATAAATATTTGTTTTGGAAAGTATTTGTTACTATATGAAAGAAGCTAGTATGCTTGAATTCAGATTTTAGTTTACATACAGATCGTTAAAAAGTCACATGCTTACTTCTACTTTTACGTGAGTTCTGATTATAATGCAGTTCACTTTATCTTCTTTAAGCATTTTAAATCACAGTACTGATAAAAAGGTAAACAACACTTGGAAGATTTAGTTGAAAAACATATTCTGTCTTAACATAATTTGGTCACACCCATCTACAGTAGCAAGCAATGTTTACTGTGTATGTTGATGGCAGTCAGCTGACAACAGCACACAAGCACTTACGTAAAGCAAAACAATATGCTAAAGAAAAGCATACCAATATTTCTTAAAGTAGTTTCTCAAACTGATATAATCTAAAACTTGACACTGTATACTCCATAATTAATTATCTCTTTTTTCTGATTGATTTCCTTGATAGGATAATTGACCGTTTAGATGGAGTTCGTTTGTTATGGTCATTGTTGAAGAATCCTAATCCAGATGTTCAAGCAAGTGCAGCTTGGGCTATTTGTCCATGCATTGAAAATGCTAAGGTGAGAAAGTATTTAATAGCTTTGTTACATATATATTCACATACTGTTTTTTTATTTGGATGACTTGCAGCAATACCTTGCTGTTTGCCACTTACAATGTATTTCATTCCTTTAACTGCTTTAAATAATTGATGTATTCATTTGCTAAAAATAGAGTAGTAGCCCTCCATCTAGCACTCATTTTGTGTTAGATGGAGGCATTCTGTTTTGCCTTTAGAGCCCTTAACATGTTTGGAATTATTTTAATAACTTGTCAGGATCCAAGCTTCCTGTTCCCAAACAAAGTATGCTGAAAAAGCCAATCTGACAATGCTGGAAACAGAAAGCTTTTACTCATGGGCTATGAATAGCACAGGTAGTTGTAGTTGTTCACCACTATGAGGTACTTCAACTGCATTCTCAAGAGACTGTCTTTTGGTTTCAGAGCATATTTCAGTCTCGGTGCCAATGTAATCCATAGATTTTCTGCTGAGACTGCCAACAAAAAGCGCCAGTTGTGAATAGTGGTTGTTGTGCAGGTCAGTTTGCACAGAAGACTGAACTATTCATGTATTTTGTGTCAGTTCCAACGTAGAGATAAAATGGTGTGTATAATCTGTAACTCATCTTCAATGATTTCTTACCACTGACCTGTGGTAAAATAAATGTGGAAGGTTTTGTTTCTCATTAAATGTTTCCTAGAATACTAAGTAGACTTTTATCCTCAATCTTTTTACAGTAATATCTTCCATTTCTAATTTACCTCCATATTCAATGCAACTTTTGTATCTTTTCTCTGCTATACTAAAAATACATATCCTTCTACAGTTTGAAACCTGACCATGTAAAGAATGGAAATTTCCTTAAAGAGGTAGATATCCGTAGGATCATTTGCAGGCAGAGTTTCCTGTTTGGAATTGAGTACACCGTGGTTGCTATTTATTTATATAGATAGATGTATGTATAGATATGTGGATGAAGGTATTTCAAGAACATTTGCTCCTGATTTTTAAAACTTAAGCATTTTCTATTTCTTCACAATGATTTCTACGAAGACAGCTTATTTGTCATTTTTCAAACATCCTGGTTATTCTGAATTATCTTTCCATTTTTTTTTAATTAAAAACACACAGAATGAAAACACACAGTATGAAAGTTTTATATTACCTGATGATAGGGTGCATACATGTCTCTTCTGTCAAGATCTGACTATACCTGCCTCTCTCTTGAACAATATTTCTATAACTAAATGTTAAAATATTACTTTATCTTAGTACTCATTATGCATAGGACTCCATGACCTGTACTGCCAGAGTGGAGCTGTGCATTGCTAGAGCTTTGACTAAAAACACGTTTTCAGAAACTAAAGGGATAGAGGACAGCTACTGAAATTACTACATAGATTTTTTTTTCTCTGTTTCCCTCCCCCGGGGTATTTGATGAGTGTAAGCTATGTACATCCTTAGTGTAGCCACTCTCCTTTCATCTCTCTTGGCTGCCTGCCCAAATGCTAATCTATGACCCCACAAAGAGTCTTTTGTGTGAGACTGAGGCAGAGTGGCACACTGAAACAAACCTACCAATAATACCCTTTCCTCTGACACTGAATGGAAAGAAATATGTATAAAGCAGCAATTATAGCCAAACTGTGGAGATGCAGTAACAATTTCTATGTAAACAAAATTTTGATTTTATATTCACAGTTAGTAATACTCAACAATTTACATGATCTTCTAAGAAGCGCAATTTGGTTTATGCAGTGCTTGACTCAAAAGCAGGAATAAGTATATGACTTTAAATGAGTTATGTGCACTCTGGATTTTCCAAGCCTGTACTTGACACTGCAAAGCATGTTTCCGATAGCTTTGAGCTTGAAGTCTGGATTTGTTTTGTTTTGTTTTGAGGAAGCTGTAGTGGTTGTCTTCTGTAGCGTGGAGCTTCACAGATGAAAAAGAACTTGTTAACAGTATCCGAAACAAATTTTATAAAATTTAATACAGCATCCATTTTCCTGCACAGACATTTTGTGTATATACAACTTAAACATTATTTGCTATGATACTTATAAAATCATTGAAGCTAATCTATCATACTGATATGGCTCTTATTGCCATAGTATGTGAGTACATGGACATCTCTCATGCACTTACTCCTACCATAATCTGTTTAAGATTAGAAAACCCATCGTTTCTGTTTTACAGTTAGAAAGTAATGAATCACAAAATGCCCAGGTGAATTCTCAAAGATGTTTTTGAGCATTTGGGTCTAATTTGCCTGCTGTTAGGCAGGAAGTTAATGGCAAAGAAGGAAGGAGAATCTAAGTGCCTATATTCTTAGGTTATATAAATTTAACAGTTATAGTATGGTAGCTTTTTCAGAGTACTGCCCATAGAATAGTATTGTAGAATTGGACTGACAACATTGTTGATTACATCAGTATGATATGGCTAAGTGAAATTGTTTATTACATCAATATGATTTAGATCAGTGTTATTTGGTCTGTGACAGATTTAAGACTTTTAAAATAGAGGATATAAATTATACATTACAGTACATAAACTGTTATAACTCTGACAGTCATAATATTGCTTTGAAATCAGTCATGACCTCTTTATGCCAGCATTATTTCTAAATAATTTTAGCCTTAAGAGTGGCTTGTAGGGTCAAGATCTTACAGGTAGTTTGGCAGTGGCATAATTTAGGTGGTAGAACTCGTGAGAAAATTTGCACTGCACCTATCAGTGCTACTTGTGAGTCTTAGAAAAATATCTTATGAATTTGGATAAATTAAGGTATACCTTTATTTAAACTGTAAGGCTAAAAGAGCTACATCACTTATTCAAATGAATTATCTTATTAGAAACATATTCTTATAAATTAGTTATTTCCGAAAGGGAAAGTTACTACTGCAGGCACATTGGTAATGACAAAATGTAAGTAAACTGCCCAAAAACCACAAATGATTATGAAAAATTGCTAAGAAAAGTCTACTCAACTCTGTTGATGTTGGAACAGCAATATTTGGTTATGATGCTACTTTGAAAAACAGTATTTATAGTGTTATCCCAATGTACATCAGCCCAAACAGAAAAATTGAGAGAAACTCCACAAAGATGTTATTTGGGCTATTATAAAATTCATCCAAAGGCATTATGGTGATGAGAGGAACACTGTCAACTTTTTCCTCACAGAGGAACATATAAATAGTATGTTTTGAAATAAAAATTAAAAAAAAAAAATCAAAATTTTAGAGGTTATTTTCCTTCCTTGTATTTAATGGAGTTTTGGGTGCAAACATAATGTAAGGCCTCATCCTTTCTTCTGTTTTGTCTGTGTTTGCATATCAGCTTTCAGCTTTCAAAGTTTAAATTTTGACGTTTGTTATAACTACAACTGTAAAGGCTTTCTTAAAGAACTTCTGGAAGTCAGCTGTGTATGAAGTCTGTCAAAATTATTCAAGTAAACAATCTGAGACTGGGGATTTGAGGGAAGAGAGAGGGAAAGGTTTTTATCCTGTTTTCTTAAAATGTACTTGTAAATGACATTTCACTTTTCTGATAAAATGTAATCCAACCCCCCCAACACACACACATGCTTTTCTTCCTTTTCAGCCCTACAGTGGAATTTCATGGGTGTGATGAAGGACGATCAGCCATCTAAAGATGATTGTGTATTTCCTACATAAAGGGAAAGAGAATGTCCATGTTCACATACACACGTGCGCGCACACAAATAAATACAAAGGCACAACTAAATCAGGTTTAAGAGGGAAGGGTTAAGAGATGAGCATTTGTGATGGTCAAGTAGCCTTCACTTTTGCAGAAGTATTATATGCTAAGGTAATGACTTATACTGGAGACAGCAGTCTGGAGTTAACCTGTGGGTGGAAAATATGCTGCAGATGACCTATTTAAGATTATATTTATCTATTTAAGATTTCTATATAAATTTTGCTTGTTGTGGAAATTTTAATGTAACCATATGCATAAAACTAGAATGGACATTTCTGTATTAAAAGTAACAAGGAAAGGTAGTTGAACTTTGAAATTCTTCTGATATTTAACATTTTAAATGTTTTAAGTTACTTTTTTTTATACACATTTTACTGATTAATAACTCCAGTGTATGAAGGTTAGCGGTTCCCCATAATGCAAACTGTTGTTCATTTGTTTATATTTTAAAAATTTTTCTTAAATAGTTCCAATATATTTTTGTTTATGTACTTTTCTTTGGATAAGCCTGTAACGTCAAAACTCCTTGCTTGAGTACGTACAGCATTTTCCAGTTTCTTTGTTTTCCTTGTTATGCTTCTTGTATTTATATACAGAAATCTTGGCAGTTTAAACTTAATGCTCTTTACTGATCTCCTTCCATTTGCCTATTTGTTTTCTGTAGACATTATCGTATTTTAACATCATTCATACCTACTTCTCTATATTTGATCTCATTTTTATGCATTTTTTAATCCTTGATATCTGGATGTAGACTACAAATATTTAGGCTTTTGTTACAAACTAACTTCAAAAGAGGTACTATAAGAAAGACAAAAAGGAATTTTTGGCTTGCCCCTCAGACCTTTCAGAATAGCAGGATCCTTGGAGATTTAGGAAGCCTACAGAGTCAAACCTGGCTTGGTGAGTTCATAGTTGGTTGCCATACTTGCCAGGGCCACGAAGAGCCAACCTCTCCAATGATTGTTGCCACAGGCTGCCTAGAAGTTTAGTGGACCAACTGTCATGGAGTGTTTGGGCTCCTACAGACATGCAATCCTAGATCCAGAATGAACTGCCATAAATTGCCCTGAGGTCCTTAGGAGCCTAGTTCCTCCTGTAAAACACAACCTGAAATCTGGGAAGTAACAGGAAACTGAGAGCATAACCTATGTCCCCCTAACTGGGGAGCCTCAGATCCTAAGTGCAAAGCAGCTGCCTGAGAGCTTGAAGAACTTAAGCCAAAAAGCTTAGGAGCTCCTGGAGACCTAGCTTTCCAGCTGTTTGGCAGCCCATCCGGCAAGAAGTCAGGGATTCTGTGAAAACCAGAAGCCAAGCAGCCTGGCAGGCTACTCACCAGCCATCTGGCTGACAAGAGAAAAGATGAAGAGGCACGTTGGTAATTTAGCCTGCCTTTATGCCTGGTTTCTGTCAAAACTTTTCAAGAAGTCGTGTTCTTATGGAAGGTTTTGGTTCCATTCCATTAGCATTTTCTGATGGAATACTGTTCCACTGGAAAATATTTGACCAGCTTTTCTTGTAACTTAGTTTATAATAGCTACACATACTAGTCAACAGCTTGTCGTGTAGCTTCTGTACTTTTAAATTAGACTTGCTAATTAGATTTAAAAATCTATAAAAAGCTTAAACCTCATCTTCCTCCCATCTTTTTCTTTTTCATCTCTCCTTTGTTTTTTCTTCTTGTCCATCTCACCTTTTTCTGTCTTTACCCTCTCTCTTACCATATGGGACTTCCATAGATTTTAAGGCAAGAAAATAGCACGGAGATCTTTGCGTCTCATTTGCTGCATAATACAAACCAGAAAATTTCAAGCAATCATTTTATCTACCCCAGAAGCTTTTGATTGAACTATAATATATTTTATATTTCATGCTGCTTGTTCAGATTCTCAGTGGTCTGTAATTGTAATTGGTAAAATATGATATGATTGCCTTCTCAAATACCACTCTAATTTATGGAACCATGCCAGAGTTGCAACAACACAAACTATAATTGTTATAACGATTTATTTGTGTTGTCACTGCATTGATTGTTTAGCTAGACTGTCCTCAGAACATTTCAATATTACTTTCTTGCAATGCTACAATATTAAACGACATTAGTACCAGCTATCTCGCAAATATGTTAATAATTATATGAAGAAGTTTACTTAGACACTTATTCAGCTTCAATGTTTTGAGCACTTACTTGGATTCAGTTCAACACAAATCCAATGGAAACAATGTTTAGTTTTTTCAATTAGTCAGTGTCATCAGTTTCTCATGCTTCCATTATTATAATGCTTTTCAAAATAATCTAAAGCAAATCATGACGTTTTCTACACTGTGGCCTCAAAGGACTCTGATATTAGTAGTTTCACTGCTTCTGTGAAAAAATTAGGATTTGGCATTTATCCAAGACTGAACTTCAGTGAGAGTTGTGAGGAGTAAAGGGGAGAAGTGGAGAAAGAGTAGGTGTAGTCTGCCAGGCTGGAAAGTAAGGAAAACAATAGACAAAAGACTTCCAAAATTTGCGTGAGTGACTATGAAGACTTGTTTTCCCCACCAACTTTTAGAGGACATTCATTGCATGCTTTCTTGGGCTGTACGCTTGACTAATGGACTTTGCCATTATTTCTTGAAGCTATCAATAGCAAATATACATGCCAACTATTTAGCTGTGTGATGAACCTAGCCCTGAAGAACATGGAGTAAGGGATTCTGCTCTTCTAGCCTATGGAGTACCACCGGAGCTATGCTAAAACTACTAATGTAACGCTAAGCTTGCTCTGGCATTACCTCTTTCAGTGAGGTGAAGAGGACAGGAAAATATGTGTTGATTGTCTGCTATTACTTTCCCAGCAGATTGCATTTTCCCGACACACCGTACAGAGAAAGAGTTGTGAAATGTAGTAAAATAGGCTCATCTTGCAAGGGGTTCTTCATCAGTTCCACTACAGTGGAAGCCTCCACAGCTCTATAGACAGGAATAAAATTAGTCTTTAAATATAAAATAATTTGAATCAATATTACCATTGTGTTTTTTAATTTGAAAAATGAATAGGAACATCCTTACACATTGTGTTTGACTTTTATCCTGTTTTTTTCCAGCTGTAATATATAAATTTATCTGTTGCATTTCTTTATTTAAAATTTTTAATTGGTTTGCGCATTAGGATAAGTCATTTGGTTGGCAATAGGGCATGGAAATGGACTGCTTCCTTCATTGAAGAAAAGGTAGTTTAAAGATGACTCTTGCTAATTAGAGTTTATTTGCACAGCCATACCATCACTTTTCTGGGCAAAAGCATTTCAATTTGACAAATCAGGTTTGACACCTTAAGCTTTTTAAGATGTTCTAAGAGTGAAATACTACTTGTTTTTAGTGGAGAAACTTTTATCTTTCAAGTGGAGTATTTTTAAAGATAAAACACAATGTGTTTTTGTAATACGGTGTTTAGCTTTAAATCTTTCAAATAAAGAAACCAGTATTCACTTTGGAAGAAATAAGAAGGGAATCCAGTTACAAAAGAATTCAGTAGTGTCTGTTCAAATACTGTATGTCTCAACTTAAGGCTGATGAACTTTATTTACGTAATGAAAATAACCACACACACACACACAAACCCAACAACCATATAATATGATGACAAGAGAAGTCAAAAATCTTGAATGTTCTTCTTGAATAAATACTCCAAAGATCAAATGATTTTTCCAAACCTGTCTTTTTCTGCAAATATTGTAATGCTTTCTGCTCCCAATTAAAATAAAAATAAAAACAACTGTGTAAAGCTGGTCTATCTCACAGTATTTCTGCTCTTGTAGCCAGTATAGAAATATCTGAAAAATTAACTAAATTTTGTTGATAGTCATGCTCTTCAAGATGGAAATATATGATTATGAGTAACAGGATGAAGCTTTATCAGTACTACAGGTAACTTTGCTGTCCTCAGCATGTATGCCAGATATTATTTTTACTGCTTGAAATTGCAAACTCCTCCCTTTGAATACAGTTTTGAAATAATATTTGTCATACTTCTTGAGGATAAAAGCTTTGCTGCCCAGTAGTTAGAAGAAAGATGTGGTCATGTGAAGTCATGAAAAATCCTATCATCTCCTCCAATCTTCTTCAGCCATTTAAAAAGTACTTTAACAGACCATATTTTTTTCCGTATCTGTCACCTTAGGTTAAATATTACAATAAAACTTATAACAGTGATGATCTAAAATGAAGATATTTCCTATGCTCTTGCTCTTGCCCCAAGCCTTTTTACATTTTTATTTCTTCTTTAAAAGTCTCTGGATTTGGGATCTTATTTTGTTCAGCCTGGGAAATATTATTGTTAAACAGATGCATTTACCTTTCATTAACACATGCACTTAGATGTTTAAACTAAAACTATTTTATTGCTTATTCGTGGGACTGATTTTATAAATATTTTTGTCTATAAATGCTGTATCTTGGACTTCATTTTTACAAAGTTGTATTTAAATTGAACTGAGTGGTATTGTTAGGACAATAGAATTAAGGTTCTGTCACAACAAGTAAAGTGGGGGTAAATTAGCTAAATTAATTTAAATACGTTTTTCTTACCTTTTGTTTATTTTTTTGTATAGCTATATCCTAAGATGTCCTTGAATCTTGTCAAAATACTTTAAATTTGTTGATTAGCTTCATAAGTAACATGAAAGTAAATGTAGCTTGGTGGCTGTATTAATAGATCAGAGTTTGCAGTATGTAAGGGCTAAGTGTAACTGTAGTCTTGGGCTGGAAGTGGAACACTTTCCACTTCAAGTTCAATATGAAAGTCATGTTATTACCCAGTAGTAACCAAGTTGTACAGCCCAGACTTTGAAACAATGCCATTTACATTTTTGCAGTGAGTTTTAAGGACTACAAGTAAATGTGAAAGCTTAACACACACAAATAGCTGGAAACGACAAATCCTTTGGGTTAAGTCTCTCAAAAAAAGTTGTGTTTTGATTGATTTATAAGGTCAAATTTAAAGATAGCTTTTCTTTCTACCTGAAACAAAAAGTACAAAAAATATTTCCAAAGACATGTTATATATTATTTCTCTTCTCTTATATTACAAAAATATAGATGGAAATGGCTGAGGGAACTCTTTGATTTGGAAACTAAAATCACAGAAATTTCTTTAGACTTTACAGTATGGACAGCTGTCTGATCATTAATATAAGTATACTCAAAGATTCAAAAGAATTGAATCCAGACTTCTGCAATCAGAAGCACAGCTTCATATAATTTCCTCATATGAAAATATCTTTAAATGATGACAATTGTATATAATAAATACACACTTCAGTAAAAGTAAATGAAGTAGAAATTTACTGTACAAAGCAAATATGTGGTTTTGCTAAATGATATCAAAAAGATTGCATTTGCTGTGTAAATTCTTTGAAAGAAAAAGTAACATAATGGATTTTAAAGCTCTCATTTCAGTCCTTCTTTTTGCTCATTGTTCTTCAAATTTCTTGCTTTTTTGCTTTTCTCTTTGTCTTGCACAGACCACCAGACTACACCCACAATCACACTTGGGAAACTTTCCTGACATGTGGTTTCTGCAGTTTCCCTCTGCTTTTCATCACTGGTAGAATGTTCTGTCCTTGTGTTTAGCTGGTTTCACAGACGATTATTGAAACTCCTTTCTTTTACTTACTGCTCAATTGTTTATATATTATTCTGTCAGTTTAATATGATCATACATTTTTACAAAATGTGGAAAGTGCAAGCTTGTCAGAAGAGAAATTTAACAAATAGGGTTATAATCATCTGGAGAGAAAATATGTACAGGTAGCAAAATGTAAGATGTGCATGTTGGTTCATTAGGGTGGGATACAGATTATCTTCTTTCTTCATGAAACTTCTTAAAGAACATGAATAATACACAGATATCTGAACCGTCCAGAAGAGCAGGATCATTTGCATTTATAGCTGAGCCCCTTACAAATCTTAGACACTTACTATAGAGTTTACTTGTTGAACAGAAACCTTTCTAGTTTGTTGAGCCAATATTTAGACACAGCTTCTGGAGTAAGTTTCAAGAAATTTGAGTAAATGTAAAATATCCATTCTTCTTCTGTATCTAGCCATTTAGCCCTTTGATACATATAGTAAGAAATTTATTTGTAGAATTTTTCTCTGTGACCCATTTTCTCCAGCTTTTAGTCAAGTTTTAAAATTTCAAGTAAGGCATGAAAATTCTATCAAGAAATATTGTTTTTATTCTAGCGACTGTCTGTAGGTGTATTTACATTGTGGTATATTCATAGTACATATATACATAGTATACACTAGCAATGATAAACTTTTGTCCTAGAGCATCCATGGGAAACATGCCCACCTCCTTTACGTGCAGCTCACATGGTAACAGGACTGGTAGAATGCTGCCCTTCCTTTGCTGCTTCTCTCAGCTGCTTCTCTGAATCACAAACATATGTTGTCCTTCTGCATAAACATCTAGATCCCATTTTGATTTCTGTTAGGACCTGTATTTTTTGTTCGTTCTCTTAATTTTAGGACTTCAGCCTGAAGTTTGCTGTTGGATATTACCTTTCTCCACACACCGTGGCTTCTGGTTTTGATCCTCAAACTGTATGGCTTTAACCTTTCCCTTCCAGTCTCAAGAATTTCCCTGCCTGTGTTGGAAATATTACATTCCTGATGGGGCTACCCACTGCTTTTGCTTTCTGTGTGAAGGAAACATCACAGCTAAGAGTTCTGTTTAGCATGTAGACCCAGAACTAAAGAAGTAGGAAATTTTATTTTCCAAGTCCATGAGCAATTTGATGGATTTGCTCAGCAAAACTAACACAATACAATTGGAGTCATACTCTGCTAATAAATCAGCTCTGAAAGAGAAATAAATATAATCAAAACCATTCTTGGTCTTATGGTCACTCCTTAGCCCTAGGAAAGTTCATACTGTCCATGTTTGCATTTTCACGAAGTCCTAAGATCTTTCAGTCCAAAAGGGTTTCAGGAGATAGTCTGTTATATTTTATTCAAATTCTCCTATTGACCTGTTGAGGGAAGCGTATAAATGAAATTCCACTTGTAGCCCTTTCTTCCATCTCTGCATTTTTTACCATCACTGACGTGCACAGGCTAAAATTTCTTCCACAAATTTACTTCTGACCACTTAGCCAGTCACTTTTGCTCTCTTTCTGTGTAATAAGAGTTTGACAGCAGGCTGTCCAATGCCACCTTTGTACAGCAAGATGTCACCAAGAGTCTGCTCAGATCTATTTTCTTCTTCAGAGTTCCTAACTGTTCTTTTCAGAAGAACGTGTCCTTGGTGCTGATAGATGATTGCAGATCTTTCTTAGAACTAACAATAAGGTTAGCATTCTTAAACAATACTCTGTTGGATCAGTTTTTGGATCCACATGCCTTCACTATCTTATTTTTGCCTTGTATTTCAAATGTATTATTGTCATTCAGCCCTGTATTTCTGTATCTTGGCCATCAGCTCTGGTAAAATCCAGTGTCATGCAGAATTTCACAAAGGAGGATGAATAAAAGATCTCATCCCAGCAAGTGACACAAGTTTTTCCTTTTCTTCTTCCTTCCAACTGAAAACAATGGCAGCTGCTGCCAAAGAAAGGTGTATGTAGACCAAAAGAGTTGCTATATCCACTAGGTTGATAGAATAATTAGATCATCACTAAAAAGGATTTTTCAATCAATGTCGGTTCTTAGGTAGCTTCTTGGCATTATCTGGCCAGCTGCACCCACAAACATCTTACCTACATGATTTCATTTTCAGGCCTTAATCTACCTGAATTTAGCAATAGTCTTGGCACTATTCTTTAAAAGAGCCAGCAATACTCTGCAGCTACATGCCAGGCTGATTGCAAGTAGTATCGTTATTTAGAGAAAACTGTCTTGTTTTTGTACTCCTCCTCTATGCAAAGAAGTCCTGTAATGGAAGACTTTGCTTTTGAAGGACTTTTTTGACAGCAAGGAGCTCTCTAGCTCCCCATAGACAAGGTTTTGTACTTCCAAATAATTGAACAGCTATGCTAAGATCCATTGGTTCATTTGTAGAAGGCATTACTTAACTTAGCTTCTTACAGTCCATACTATTTGTTGCCTCCTAGCCCTCTCAAAGTAGACACCAGGGGTTCTTCAGGGATACAGTGCTCTGGCCATCACTGCTCCTCAGCACCAAGTACTTCACATTGCTCAAATGCAAATTGGAGATTCAAGAAAATATCATCATTTACATATTTCAGGACTAGGAGTTCTTAGGTATTGTTATCAACAAGAAGGGTTTTACCTCAGAGCCCAAGATTAGTTCTTAAATCAGGTATATTTCTGACCAAGTGATTGGAAAGGTCCTGCCTGGATATGGCCCAGGCAGTTCTGAATTCAGAACCTTTCAAGTGTCTCTATCCTGAGTAACAGAACATTTTCAGATTTACCAGATTTACATTTACTGTATTTCACTTAAATGCATCATTTAATGCATCCCTTAAATCAAAACACCTGCCACCTGAGTGTGTGCTTATCGGATGCCCTCTGAAGCTTTAATAGGCCCTGTCTAAACACTATCAATGGAGTTCTCAAAGATAATGCTCTCCAGTTTTATCCTGATAGTTGTCTTCAACTAGATACGCAGTTTAAGAGTTCCTGCCTTCCAGTTCTTGCTTTTCCTAACAAATTTCATATAGTGATCATTTCATTCTTGTACCCTCAAGCTCAGGATTATTTTGTTTTCTCTTAGCCTGCTTCTAGCAGGTTTCTAAAACTCTTAATCCAATAGTGCTTCCTTTTAGGAACCAGATCCTTTAATGGGATTGTATCTAATTCTGTCCTTTTAATGCAAAAGCTCTTTGATCTTGTTTACCATACTGGCTTTTCTAGTTGTTCATAAAAGCAGTGTCCTGGTTACTAACCCTTTTGCGAATAGTAAGGTTTGGGCACTAGTGGCATACTTTTGGTAAATAGTTTTCCATAAAAATTAGATGACCATCAAAAAATACGTAAAGTTTTTGCCCACAGTGTTTCTGCCTTTTATGTATTTCTTCATCAACAGTTAATTTGCTTAACTTTTGCTCTACAGAAGTCCTTTTTAGCCACAGTGTAGTCATTTGCTGGTTTCTATATTCACTGGACAATGAACTTCATGAGAACTGTTCATCTTTCCGTATCAACACCTGAAAGGTTGAAAATCTACCAAAAAATGTTGGGCTAGATTATAGATTATGAACATATATAAACATATATATGAATATATATGAAGAAGTGCTAATAAAACACATATACCTATGCTCAGTATAAAGATTTACTCAACTAAAGTAACTGAAGGGCCCAGTCAAATAACAAAGTGATTTCTCCAGATTACGTTATAAAGCTTGATATCCTCAGGTTATGCACTTGAAGTTCATTCCACTCCGTTGTTAATTATTATGCTTACAATAAAGTTTCTGGAAATGATACTCCATTTTGCAATCTTGTCTCTTAGGTTTTGTGTAACTAGGCATCCTAAGGACCTTTTCTAGGTGGTTGGCAGAATGCTGCTTGGAATTACCCACAGATTGAATAAACATGTAAAAAATCATTTGAAGAAGTTGATGTTTTTCTATTCTGGCATTGTTTCTGTCTATGAGGAAGCTGAAAAGAGGTTGACTAAAGTCATGTAATCTTACATGGTGAAACGTCTTACCAAAGAAATAGCAATATGTTTCTTTTCAGACATCTCAGTTTTTAACAGACTACAGTGAATCTTGGTGTACAGCATTGGTCAGTGACTATGTAATTTAATCAGTTAAGAAACTGTGCTTAAACAAACTTAGATTTATATCCTGTGTGCTTTTAAGGGTACACGAAGTACTGTATGCTGCATGTCACTTTATGAGATAACTGCCAGTTCCCATTTGCCTGAGGCAACCAAATGAATTCCATACCTGTTAGTTCAGTCTTGCAGTGCCAAAGCTGACGGTTTTCTGTTTTACACATTAACATGTAAACATGTGCTTGCTAATTTGAGTTGACTAATAAACACAAAAGTGTGAGAACAGCCAATTCTGTGCTAGACCAGAGGTTCACTCACCCAGTATTCTGTTTCTCATACTGGCCTATGGGGCATGCGTAAGGAAATGTAGAAGAATGGGGCAAACCTGTAGCAGTGGCTCCCCTCCCCAGAACTCTCTCCCACCTTTGAGAAATCTGTGGCCCAGAAACTTTTCAAATCAGAGGGAATACTTTTAAATTAAATAACAGTTTTTTTCTGTGAATTTGTCTTGTCAATTTCAAACATAAAAACTTTTAACATCTACTAGGAGCAGCTGAGGGAACTGGGGTTGTTTAGTCTGGAGAAGAGGAGGCTCAGGGGAGGCCTTATTGCTCTCTACAACTACCTGAAAGGAAGGTGTGGGGAGCTGGGGGTCAGCCTTTTCTCACAGGTAACTGGTGATAGGACTAGAGGGGACAGCCTTAAGTTGCACCAGGGGAGCTTTAGGTTGGAAATCAGGAGAAATTTCTTTTCAGAAAGAGCTGTCAGGCATTGGAACGGGTTGCCCAGGGAGGTGGTAGAGTCACCATCCCTGGGAGTGTTTAAGAAAAGGTTGGACGTGGCGCTTAGGGACATGGTTTAGTGGGTGATAGTGGTGATAGGGGGATGGTTGGACCAGATGATCTTTTCCAGCCTTAATGATTCTATGATACATTTCTGCTGCAAGGACTTAAACGTCATAACGATGCTTTGTTTGAAATTAACTTTGTTTTATTCTGGACATACCATGTTTAGTTTTCTATTTATTTTCTAAAAGCATACTTAGACATTCTTCTAGAGTTGTGTTTGTATCCACTAGCCACGTTTTATGTTGATCATACTCTGAAGTGTACCTTGGTTCTCTCAGTTGCTGTCAAGACTTGTGTAACTGCCTCTTGAATAAGCTTGCAAGTATTCCTGAATAGTCATTTGCATTGATATAGAAAAGAACATTGCCACTCTTTTGTCTTAGCTGTCAGACTTAATGTGAGAAACAGAAGACAGTAGGAGAGCCTAAACAGGGGTGTCTATTTGGTGGTTAAGGTGCCCAAGGGTATATGAGGCACATGCCTGGCAAGTACAGCAGATAAGATAAACTTGCATACCTTTGGAAGTGACAGCTTGCGGTCAGAAAGAATACCCTGTGTCATCTAAAATGGCACTAGATACCTTTATTTAGGTATTGAATTTCTGCTTAGATGGTGCTATTTAAAACAGTCTAACTCTTATCTGTCAGTCAAGAGTTTTGAGTTCCAAATTGTCCATATTTCTTGGTGAAGGTGACAGAACACTAACTGCAGTTTGGAACAATTATGTTGTGTCAATCTCTTTTTTTAACATTCACATAAAATATATATTGAATATTTTAAAATAACGTTTCTTATGACTCTTTTTAGGATGCTGGGGAGATGGTTCGGTCCTTTGTTGGTGGCTTGGAACTGATAGTCAATCTGCTAAAATCAAAGAATAAAGAAGTTTTAGCAAGTGTATGTGCAGCCATTACAAAGATAGCTAAAGATGAAGAAAATTTAGCTGTTTTAACAGATCACGGAGTCGTCCCTCTGTTGTCTAAACTAGCAAATACAGTAAGTAAACATACAATATTAAGTATCATACTAAACGTACTGTATTAAGTATCTGAGTTTCTTATATCAATCTGCATTATACCCAACTAAAAGGTTGTGACATGAGTGATAGACTTTGGAGCAGCTATCAGGGAGAGATGCAGAATTCCTCCTCCATGAGATGTATATTGGACATGAAAGCACTCTGTGGCTGGTACTAAAATTTCTGAAATTGCTTTTCAGAAATGCCGCTGCTGTATGGAAAAAATACAAAGGGTTGAGAGAGCAATAAATCTGAAATGCACAGAGAATCTCAGTGATGGATTATATGTTAAATTTTAATGCTAATCTTACCTAATTTCCAGTCAGTCTAAAAGCACCTTTAAAATAATATAAAAATTCACTGCACTTCTTACAAAGAGAATAATAAGGGCTCCATGCCTCACAGTTCTCTCCAATTTTTAATTGTACTACAATTAAAATAGGAGGACGTAAAAATGTTTTAGAATACAGTACTGATTTCCTATGAAAATTTTATTGTATTATATTGTTTTTAATTTATTATGTTTTTACCTTTTTCAGAACAATGACAAATTAAGATGTCACTTAGCAGAGGCCATTTCTCACTGTTGCATGTGGGGAAGCAATAGAGTTACCTTTGGAGAGAGCAAGGCTGTAGCTCCCTTAGTACGTTATTTGAAATCAAATGATCCTTTGGTTCACAGAGCTACAGCTCAGGCTTTATATCAGCTTTCAGAGGATCCCAGCAACTGTATCACCATGCATGAAAACGGAGTGGTGAAGGTGAGGTGGAAATTTTCTTATTTGGCTTGGTCAAAAAAGACCTTTCTTTTGAAATAGTTTTTGAATGCTGCTGTGTACCTCAAATATTCTGAGCTTTCCCATAGAAAAGTTCGATTAAGTAGTGAAATAGGGAAGAGTAGTGCCAGAGTTATCACAGCCTGGTGGTTGTTGACATGTGGACATTCACCTCTAGAGTGCTTGACTTGACTTGACCTCAGCTGGTAGTGACATTACATCAGCATTTTATCAGCACAGAGAGTTGGCCAGTATGACAGAAAGCCACCTTGGAACTGAGTGTAACTGGATTTGGGAACAAATTAAAATTAAAATTAAGAATGAAACAAAGGCTTAGCTTACTTGGAACTGTTTCAATGAGTTCTGTATTCACTTATAAGAAATCATATTTTAGGAGTTAAGCATGAGAATATTCTCCAAAAGCCTTTCTCTAGAAATAATTTTTCTATCAAAAAGATTTCTATCAAAATTTTATCTCACAAGTTGAAGCCAGTAAAGTTATTTCACAGGAGAGAGAAGGATTATGGCTTTAGAGATAGAAATTTTAGGAATTGTCAATTTTTGCAAATTTCTGGTGATGCGCTTTTATAGTAATTACATCTGAGTCTAGGTTCATTTTCAGTTTTTAGTCCTAGTTAAAATATTTACACTAATTAAAAGCATTTATTTGCACTTGCAGATAAGTAGGGATATGCAAAAAATATCATAGGTGTTTTGTTTTTATATTGTTCATTGTTTATATTGTTTATATTGTATTGTTATATTGTTTATATATTTTATAATGTTCTGGAATTACTATAGTATGTTAAAGGGGAGAAAAGAGAATTGATAAAAGGAAAAGTGAATTATAAAATAAATGAACTTGGATTAACTTAGTTGCATCTAAGCATTTTGCTCAGGGTGCGCTTTCCCTTTCTTGTGTACAAGAAACTTGTATTTTTGTAATGAAATGGACAAGTGTTTGATGACATAATAGCATATGGCTCCAGCACAGAACCAAAGTGGAAGTTTTTGCCACCTCATAACTGATGGATGGCCTAAACATCTGAGAGTGTATATGACCAATTCTCATCACATGGGCCATTACAGACATGCATTTGTATCATATAAGCAGGTATGCATTATTAATATGACAGGAAGCAGCTACATTTTGGTCCATCGCAAGATTAACTACCAGGGTAGCAGTGGAGCTGAAAAGGACGAGGGGTTTTGGTTCAGCAAGCAGAACATGAGCCAATAGTGTGCCCTGGGAGTGATAAAGACTGACAGCATACTGGGCTATGTTAGCAACAGCATGACCTATAGGTCAGAGTTGGTGTCTTAACACTTGTTAAATCACATCAGGTGTCCGCTTTGGGCTCCTATGTCAAGAAAGATGTGGATTAATCTGAGCAAATCCAGCAGAAGGCCACCAAGATGGTTGGGAACTGAAGTGCATAACTTGTGAGGGAACTGAACATGTCTAGCTTTGGGAAAAAAGACCTTTGGGTAGGGATCCCTAATAGCAACCTGCCAGTATCTAAGAGAAATTTAGTGAGGAAACAGAGGCAGGCTCTTTGCTGAATTGCATGAAAGGAGGATAAGAGACAGGGATCATAAATTGAAATTGCTGGGTTCCATCTGAATATAAGGAAAAAAATCTACCAGGAGGGTAATATAGCACTGGAACAGTTTCCGACAGTGGCTGGGGAGTCTGCATCCAAGAGAATTTCGAGACCTGCCTTGACAAAGCCATCAGCAGTCTGAATTCAGTGTTGACCCTACTTTAAGTAGTAGGTCAGCCTAGATGACCTCATGTGATACCTTCCAACCTGAGTGATTCAGATCATCTGATTTCTAGCAGATGAAAAATAATGAATGATCTTTGCAAAACCCCTCTTCGCTATGTTTTGATAGAGAAGCAGCTTCTCAGTGTACTTTAGTGATCCATACCTGTGGCATATCCTGTTAGGAAAAAGAGCCATATTTGTCATAATAGGCGTTCCCATTCAGTATGCAGAAGCAGCCGCTTTATGTAATGTTGATGAAACTGTAGTTTGTCAGGTGGGTATCTCAAAAGAAATATTGGTAGAGGAACAGATATAATCACTCTGTTGTTTAGGTAGTTATGGAGATGTGTAGGATAAAGTGTCTGAATTCCACTCCTTATCAGTAAGAAATAGAATATTCATTCCATGAACAGAAAATTCACTTGAATTTTAGGTCTGCTCTGCAAATGTAGGTAACTAAGAGATGCAGTGTTTTCTCACATACCTTGAAGTATTTCAAAACTCTGTAAGGTTTGACTAATCCTCCTCTGTAGTTCACATGATCTCATTTTTGGGGGGAAAGCAGCTTGAATGCAAACAAAACTGGTTCCATATCGAATCTTTAAAATGCAGCCAAACCTAATCAAGAATTAAGAGCTTAAAGAAGAGCATTAAGATGAAAACACCTGTGACCACACTTTGCCATGAGGGACCTAGAATAATTCTTCATTACTTCTAAGTATTGCAATGTGCAGAAGTCTTGGGAAGGGTTTTTGGAGGTGATGTAGAATATCATCTATAACGTTCAAAGTCCCCACTGTTGATTCATGCCATAAGCTGTTCACTTTGGTAAACTGGAATCTTCTCACATCTAGGAGGTGACTGTGAAACAAATGCATAGGTGGGAAAACACAATGATTCGTTGGTGCTCAGTTTGCTTATTGGCAGTAAAAATGAACTGTGCTTTGCACAGTAATTTACCTGAAGGATTAGCTTTTGCTAGCCCCCACCAAAGCAAAAATAAGGGAAGTTTGGCAGAGTGTATTTTCAGATAAATTGAATCAAACTAATCAGATGGCTGATGCCATCCATACCAAAGACTGTCAGCCAATGCACAGTCAAATGTACTAAGTTACTGTAAACCTGAGATCTGGCTGTCCAGCTCTTCAAGTAAACTGTCTTCTATTCAATGTCCTACTGCAGTCAGTGTGTATAGCAAAGACTCTGAAGTCCTAGAGTCACCCACCCAGTTTGTAGCAAAGGGAAATTTATTATTGTAATATGAGCCTTTAAAACAAGTTTGATGCTTTTAAAATTAAAATAAATGAATTATTGTAGGAAATCCATCCAGCTAAACAAATTCTTTAAACATGTCTCATACTTAGGGCTAAGAGCTGTACATAACTAGGTAAGCTACATGTTTTTTGGTTTTGTTTTTGTCTTTAATCCAGTGCCTGCACATATTTCATTTCTCTATATGTTTGTTTTCAGTCACATTCCAGTGAACCTTCATGGAAGTGCTTAATTACAGATGCCACAGACATTTAATCTGGATAATATGAAAGTAATTATACATACCTAAACAAACACACTCTTCACAAATAGTATCTCTGTATTTTTTAATTATTCAGATATTTTAAAATAGCATTTTATGGAAACTTTGTTCTGACATAATGACTATAAATGCAGCTGTTATAAAAGCTTTATTTGTTTAAGACTGTAAGAAATCATTAATACAAGGTGAATTGATAAAATGGGTAAGCCTAAACAAGGGGACCCCTGGAGCAGTTCCCAGCTCTTGTGTCCAGGTGCACAGCCTGGCCACATACTGACTGCACATTGAGGCTAAACCTGGGTGCACACCAGGACTCTTTCATTCTGGTTTGTGCTGGGAAAAAAAAATGCTGGTGGAGAAGAAAGACTGGAACCACAATAAGTATGAACAATTGGTTATCAGGACTGTAGGACGTACTGCAAAATTCATTTGCCTATCAACTAGTTTCAACGCACAGAGAATCCACTACCAGAGTATGCATTGAATTCAACATGGCTCAGAGATCCATGTTAATAAACTGCAAAAGTCTTTGACCCTGTTCTGTTCTCCCTACACCATAAAGTGGCAGAAGTGCAGTGGAGAGGTCATCAGACCTAGTTTTCTGAGCTATCTTGAGATTTCTTATCAGTATAGCTTTGTTAGCATGGAGCTCAGTATTAGATTTACCTTATTCTAGTACTATAAGGCAGTATGGACATATACATTTTAAAAAAAAAAAAGGGTAGTTTGTTTTCAACCCTATCATTTAAGAGATGGAGTTCTCCCAAGCACAAGAGGAAAACACCTGAGACCATCTGGAGCTTCTAACCCTAAATAAAGGGTGTTTTAATTAGCAGTTATCCTGCTGTGAGATTTCCAACCGTTTTTTAATGCTTATATATTGTGTTAAATACCTGGAACAGCAAAACAGCAAAGCAATGTAAAACAACAGATAGGCGTTTTTGTAGGATTTAGATACAAGGGGATATAGCAGATCAGCGAGACATAGTGGCTCCTATCTAGTGAGGATGATCATATAATAGGTGAAGCTTGGTGGGCAGTTTGAGAAAATATGTTCTGATGGACTTAAAGCAGTTTCTCCAGAAGTTCTAGCAAAATTGGCTTTGTTCAGTATTGCCAGAGCTGAGCAGATCATGAAGACATGGACACCATGATAGCTGGCTAATCCAGCAATACTTAGGAACTTGACTTGCATGCTGGCATTGTTGGAGTTACCATCAGGAATCAATTACTGGAGTTTCAGAAAGGCTAGAGAGAAATTCCCAGATGGAAAGGAGGTGGGTGGAGGAGGTTTATTAACTCAAATGGAAGAGTCAGTACAATGCTAAATCCTGCCTGATCTATTCGGTTGGTCTGCCAGGCACAGGTAAGACTAGTTGCAGCACTATTGTGTCTGTGCTATTGGGTATCTTTCTTTGCACTGCGCTTCTCTACCATGCTGATCACAGAATATCTGGGAGTTTTCATTCTTCTAGTCCCTCCAATGAAGAGCTGACTGAAAGCATTCTTTTGTATTTATGTAGAAATTGCTGTGTCCAGATTTTTCCATAAACCATTATATTTTTGCTTCTGGAAAATTTGTCTGGGTTCCTTTGATTTTTTTTCATCCTTTTACCAGATTCTGGTAATTCAGTAATCATGCCTGGTTGGATTAATGGCACAGCTGCTGTAGTTCTGACTTGGTTGCTATACATGTAGAATCCCAGATGTTTCTTAGCACATATTCATGTGCTGTGTTCACATGCACAGAAAGCCTGATGCTTCAGGGAAACATTTACTCTGCATGAATGACACAGTTGCTGAGTGCTTGAACAGTTGGCCGGAGACTTTCTCAAAGCATCAGACTTCTGACTGCTCACTATGTAGTGTGTATGTACGTGTTTCTGTCCAGGACACCAGGAATAAAAATATATATAGGGAAACTAGTTTCAGGCAGATATTCATATTTCACATTTTTGCCACTGCTGCAAACAGTGTTTGCTAATCACTCATGTCAAAGCAACAGGTGTATGTGCACAGCTGCGGGAGAACGCCAGTGTTCCTAGTTCTCACCTATATTCATAGCTGTACCCAAAGTACAGTCAGTTTTCTCATGCAAGGCTATGTAACAAAAATGTCAGGAAATAGTGGTGTATGTCAACTGCCATGTGAAATTTTGAGTGGGAAAACAAGACTATATTGGAGGAAGTTTAGAAAGGCAGTTCATGATTTTTTTCTTGTATGTTCAGTTCCATACTCAATATTCTTATGACTAGGAATGGAACAATTGTTATGACCTGTGACAGACGAATCAATGCTTTCTTTCTGTCGAACACCAGAAAATATTTCCTCTTTCTAAAGTAAAAATGAATGTCTGTACTGGAAAATAAATTTGTTTTTACAAAGACCAAGTAATGACATGTGGGACATTAGAACACAGGATAAATTTTTAGACGTTAGACTAAAGATCAGGCATCACCCTGTTTTCAAGATGGGAAATAGCTGTCCACAGACCAAGGAAGAAGAGAAATCCAGCAGTGTATTAAGAGTTTATAGCCAAGATAAGCAGAAGCAGGCAACATTCATTGCACTTGAGTCTCTTACAATTGAGAGAAGAGAAATAGGAAACATCACAGACGACTAGAATTCTTCAGCCATCACCACATTCTCCATGGATACAGCAGAAAACCCCTCACAAAATGTAGCTGTTGCAAAAGAACAAAGATTTCTACCTGTGGTTGAGTGCTGTTGAAACTGTAGAACAAAAAAATTGCTCATGAAAAGATCTCGGCTAAAATGTACAGGTTTTTACAGGGTTGCTCTCTGAAGGTGAATTGTAGAAAGACTGTTCTGCAAGGTGCAGACAGATGAGGAAGTACAAGTTCTTTAGTAGTGAAAAGATGAGTCTAAACATGTGCTAGAGGAAGAATTCAAGTTAAATCCTGAAATCTGAAAATCCTGAAAAAATATTTAAATCATTGGCTTTTCCTAGAGGCCATGTCACCATATTAAACTAATGCAACACTTCTCTGTGTCAGAGCCACATTTTTTCTTGGCTTTCTTGGCAAGTTGTAGAATGGGATATGCTTTTGAAGTGGATGAGTTGGGATGGTGTTGTATATAGGCACTTATGAAACTGCTCATAATAAACCTTCTAAAATACTTCAGATAGTTGGAAAGATTCAACGAAATATGCGCAAGTGAGAAACATGTAACTGAGTATTCCTGGGCATTCTTATTTTGCAAATGAAGGAAGATGAAAGGTATTCTATTGTGAAAGTCAATTTCTGGCTTCATTTTTTTGTCAAATGTGATTATTCTTTCTGCAAAGATGGCCTAGGAAGCTTGAGTGGCTTCATCACATACAGAGTCGAGGCCAATCTTTTATGGCGAGGCTAAAGAGACCTCTGAGGTCCCATTAAAGTCCAGAAAAAGAAAAAGAAAAGAAAAAAAAAAAAAGAACAAGTGAAAATAAGCACCCAAAATCATGATGTGAAAGAACAAAATTCATCATTCATCTTAACTTTAAATGTTTGTGCTGTGGACAAACCCATCTGAAGTAGTCACCTAAGTTCCTGTAATAGTCAAGGAAGAGGAATAGATTCTTTACTGTCTTTCATCTCCCCTAATTTAGACATTTATGCAAAGATAAGGCATTTCAGTCTCTCCCAGTAGTATTATCTGGTCTCGTTTGGTTATAATGGGAGTGCAGGTTCAAAGATCAGATCTACACATCTGCACTGTAGATATCTGTGCTTAAGGGGGTGAATCCCTACCCAGGGCAGTGGAGAACATAAATTCTCTTATTCGTATGTAGACATAAATGGCTATGCATCCAGTTCATTATTAGATAGCAATGACAGAATTCTAAACAATAGCACAATAAGGAAGAGGTATTCAAAAACTGCTTTATTCTTTTCTTGGAAAAATACAGATGACATACATTTATGATATGATCGTGATGAAACACTGTCTGCCCAACAGTAACTGAAGCACACTTTAAACATGATCTAATAAAGACAGAGGCTTTAAATTAGTGGATCTAACTTGAATCCAGGAATTTTGAAGAAGGTCTTTGGAGTATTGAGGCTGGATTCCTTTCATCTAACTTAGGCCACTTTTAGGTATGGAGTTTAAAATAGTCTAAACTAAGACACCCTCTGTAGCAAATGGAAAGAGAAGCGCACCTGTAGACTTACGCTAGCTGAAAATAGATGCCCAATATCTCTGGAAGGAATAGACTCATGAAGGTTTCTAGCTTTCTCCATTGAGTATAGATAGAAAGGACCTAGGTGTCTAACTCAGACTAAACAGCTAGCTTTCAGACAGCTAAATTTGAATTAATATCCTCCTGAATGTTGATTTTCAGCAAGCTGTGCAGTACAGGGAAACTTGCAGGGCTGGAAGAAAGGTAATGTGCCAATATTTTAAAAGCCTAAATAAGATTATAGTCCTGCAAACTGGACACCATTTTCATGTTGAATAATCATAGATACACACATTATTGTACTACATTGTACGCTATAATACTAGAAGAGACCATTGTAATGGTCTAGTCTGACTAGCGTTGCTCATACAAACCAGACATTGCTTCAATTTATTTCTGTTTGGAATAGAGTATATCTTTTAGAAAAACACTGACTCTTTACTTAAAAAATTCCAGCGATGGAAAATCCACTCGAGCCATCAAAACTTTTTCCAGTAGTTAAATACCTTCCCCATAAAAACATTTGCACCTTATTTGTAGCCTAAAGTTTGTCTAACTTTATCTATGCCATTACATGTATGATACTGTTGCTTTGTAAACTGAAAAGCCCTATATAAGTTCTGTTTTCATCTACATTCTTATAGAGTAAGATCAAATCATTCCATTGTCATCTCTTCAATTAACTAAATGAGTGTAATCTCTCATGGAATCTCTATCTTTTCAATTCTTTATTTTGGTGGGTCAGTTCTGAACCTTTATTTCTGAACCTTCTTCTTTAGATTGAATTTCAGCATACTTCTGAACAGGATTCAATATTACAGTAATAGTTGAATGAATACTTAAAACAGGTAAAATAACTTCCCTGTTTCTATGTAAGCTCTGTTTGAACATCAGAGATTTTCATTATTCTGTTTGGCCACAGTATTGCCCTCAAAGTTCATATTCGGCCAATTTTCTACTTTGACTGTTTGCCAGGTAAGACCTTCCTGTGCTATAATGTTGGCTTTCATGCACAGGGATAAAAATTAACATAAGGTAATATTGCTAATGTAAATCACCAGTGAATTTAGAACTTGTGAAATAAGTTGATATCTTTTTTTCAGGAGTTTAAATCAGATTTTAATAATTGTCAATATACTTCGTAAATCTCAGATGAGTTAGCTGTCTTGTAGATATGAATAATTCACAGTTTAAAAGCAGGCACAAAATTTATTCACACATTTTATTGTTTTAGAGAGGAAAATCTTAAGAGACGAACACACTGACTCTTCCTACAATGCCTTTAAAACAAAATATTGCCTTCCCGCAATGGAAGATTCCATTTTTGGCAAAGATATGATTTATTAGAAAACTGAAGTTCACTGGCTGAGAGTTGAATTATGTAGACACAAATGGATTAAAGTCTGTGAAAAGAATACCAGTGGTTTTGATTGTAAAGTATGAAGCTAAAAACCACCTATTCTGCTTGCCAATGAATACTCTACATTTGTAAGCAGCTGATCAGATGGTACATAAATATTTTAAAACATTTAGGGATATCTTCTCAGTGAGGTAATTTCCAGTATCTCGTTTGAGATACTCCTTGTGTTCTGACTTTGAGTAAAGTTTGTGCTTGAATTCACAACAAGTTAATTAATAAGTAATGTTATTAATTTGTCATTTATTCATTTATTTGTCTGTACTATGATGGTGCTTAAAGCTGTTGATCACAGTTGAATTCACTTTGCTGGGCAGTGATGTATAACTACATCAGAGCAAGACCTCAGAATTCTTGTAGGACACACAAGGTGGAGGTGAACAAACAGGAATGAAATGGTAGAAAAAAAATCTATAAAAAAATATATTGCTCATACTTGATAATTCAAGCAAACCAAGATACAAGCACTGCTAATTATGATAACCGCAACTCAGTTATCATAAGGAAAATATAAATACGTAATACTGATTATAAACTTCTTGTGCATATCAAGGCAGCGGGGCCACCAAATAGTATCCAGTCACTCAGACATTAAGGCACTTAACCCATATGAGAACCATAGCTGGTGCTATTTGCATTTTTTTCCAGATAGTCAGAATGCATTAGCCTCTGTTGAGCTCTGTTTTGTTCTGAGGTGTTTTTGTTATCCAGATAAGTTCATGTAAAGATGGTATTTTGTCCTGCACTGTGATAAGTCTTTTTTCCTCTGTTCTTACTCCATTGTATATGAGCATGTTTGGGCCAGAGGAACCATTAACTCCATAATTACAGTGCATATCTGAAATGCAGATCAGACTTCCCATTTGTGTTCTGACCTTTTTTAATGTTGAAAGTGTCTATCCAACCTGCCAGCATATTGAACTGGTTTTTAGCCTTTCTCTGTGGTCTCATTCACTGAATTACTTGCACTGCATGGAAATGCTTAATTTTCTTAATATTATGAAGTATCTGTAGATACTTTCCAGAATATTGGTTGTTGTAGCTAGTAGGAACTTGAGCAGGGATGCTGAAAACTAATTTAAAGTCTTTGGTATAATAAGGCAGCAAAACAGAGCCTCACGCTTCTAAGAGTGTATAAAATGCTTCTTGATGTGCATATATACATGCTTATAAGTATGAATATATATATATATTTAATTAATCCATCGGATCTGTTCTTGTCTTCTTACAGTGCTATAGCCTCAAGAGATGCATGATTGTTTTTCATTTTGTTAAGTTTTATTTTGGCAAACAAGGTGTAATAGCTATAATGTATTTTCTAAACTGTTCTATGAATTACTATATGAAGTGTTTGTGCTTTTTGAATTCTATTCTTAATGGTAGAAAGGTTAATTAATCACACATAGGCTCTTTCATTCAATGTAGTACTCTAACATATAAAAAATTGTTTGTTTAACCATGATTTATGAATGTTATTGTCAGAAGCAGATTTACTATTTGGAGAGTTCTTTTATACTTTCTTATAATGACTGTATTAAAGAATACGTTTTTGTATTTTTTACTGCACAGTTCTTCCAGAATATTGGTCTTTGTTTGCTAAAATCATAAATCCCTACAAGTTTTGGTGATTTTTTTTTTATGTGAAAATACTTTCAGAAGACCATCTTTGTGAAATAAATAATGTGAATTAAAAAATACGGAAGACAATTGCTAGAAATTTCTACTGAAATCTTTCAAAAAACATCTCTTTGGCATAAGCCATATATATCTGAGGTTCAGAAACTGAAATGCAAAAGCACTGACACCTACTTCTTTAGAAGAAATTGATTTCAGTTGTTGGGGGGGGCATGGTCTTTTGGTCTTTGGTGGGAGTACAGAATGTAGTTTTACATTATTAAACAAGGTTTAAGAAAATATCTTGTAAAAATCCAAAATGTTTAATATATCTATACATAAATATTATCTATGTACAATACACGTATACTTGCATATTTAACATTTACATTTTTGTTTTCAGTTTAGAAGTATCCTCTTTTTAACTGCCATGGTTGGCTTACCCAGGCTCTACGGTTCAGGCTGGAGACACAATGTGTTTGGCACATACTCCAAGCTGGTTGGTGCCTGTTGCTTTTTATAAATTAGTTGTTGCAGTTCTTGGATGTTAAGAAAGAGGGCACTAGATGGCAAAATCGCTGCATGACTCTTGGCTACAGAAAGTATGCCCAGTTCCTTCACCCACAAATGTATTGATCACATCACACTTTGAAATTTCAGATGCAAGAGGTTCCATAAACCAAGTCCAATACTGACATTTTTTGTTTTGTTTCGGAAGGATTAATGATAACTGACAATGTTACACCACCACAATTTCTGTTGTGTTGGCAACTGCCAGGTGTGAACATTTTCCTTACAGTTTCAGCTCCAGAAAGCAGAACCCAGTAAGCCTCTACCTTCATAACAAAGCAGAATTTCACCATTCATAAAGTAGGGGTACTTATATGTAAAACATTTTGCTTTTGCAACCTTGCCAGAGGTAATGAAGTTTGGCTTCAATGTAGATTAAGCCTCAGACTTGAGGTGATTTTTCAGAATTTCACACTACTAAAGTTTATGATACGTAGCAAGTGTTCTGTTAAAATGTGGCTGATTCCAGATGGGAACAACCAGCAGCCCAGGGGAGATCAGCTTATCTTTGCCCAAACCCTGTGCTTCAGGAGACCTCTAATTTAGTAACGTTTGGATAACAAACCTAGAGGCTGGCATAGAGCTCCTCTTGGCACTATTTAAACATCTTTTAGTCTTAGAAAAAGAAGCTTGTCCCACTAAGCTGTAGGTTTGTTGGAGCTGTTTAACAGTAGCTGTGCCCTGCAGCTCTTTTAGTGATAAATGAGCCGCTTAAAATAAGTGTGATTGCAGCCAACTGTGCAGAAGGAATCATTAAAAAAAAAAACTAAATAGACATATTTGAAGCTTTAAAATGCACAAACAAAGTATGTTAAACCAAAATATATGCTGCTTCTTTTAATGGAAAAGATTGCTACTGGCTAAGTCTGCCAGCTTCAATAGGTGTGCCAAAAAGCCAAGGAATCTGGCAGAGTCCATAGATAGCTGTTCCATCTTTCATCTATATTTCTTTTTTGTATTTATCTTGCTTTAGAAAATTCAGAGAATGTCTTTTCCTTCCGACTTGGCACTCTTTCTAAACCACAGAAATACACAGAGCAGCTTCTTGCAGTTGTTTAGCTCCCCGTACCAAGTCTCATCCTTGTGACTATGTGAAATATTTCTTTCTAATTTGGCAATAATAAGAAAGAAGAATATTGAAATATTTTAATATTTATGGAATAATATCAACATTGTCAGATATTAGAATTATGATTTTTAATAATTAGAATATGAGAGGTACTGGGCTTAATGCACAAGGGCAGAACTCCAGGTAATTATTTTTGGCACTCAGCTGATCAAAAATAGTTTCCTTTTATGTAAGGAGCTATTCAAAGAAAATGAGTATAAGAAATAATAAGAACAATATATGCACATGCGCATAGATTCATACTAATACATATATATATAAATAGAGGCTGTATTGTCGCTCAGGAGTCCTTAGTGGACCAAAGTTTGCATTGCATGTTGTCATCTATGAAAACTTCTTTTTTATTCTTTTTTTTTCCAACAGAACCTAGCGCTCAGTTATAATTGGCTTCGAGCCCTAGTCATTGTAATCTCTTTTATGTTGCCATTTCAAAGAGCACTCTGCACTATCTTTTAGTAATATGGCACATCTTATTGCTGTCACTTTCAAGGTATAAATTCTAAGAAGTCCTTTTGTAATGGGTAGATTATGAGATGAGCCCTAGTGTTAATGTTTCTGTTCAGTGTTCTGTATTTTGGCATAGTCTAAAGACTTGACTGTGCTTCTAGGGAGCAGCAGCTCGATGAGGATTGTGTCACTGACTTCAGTGAGGGCTGGATCAGATTGTGAATCATAGTTGTAATGGTGATTATATAACAATCCATTGTATGTAAAAGCTGAAAGATATCTTTTGCTAGACCCATATGACTTCATTTTACTTAAAATCTCATTTAATTTTGCATTTATCTCCAAGAGTCATAATTGACTGTATTTACCAGATACTAATCAATGCAGGAATTTCTTGCAACAGTTTATGATAACTTCTAATCCTGGAAGTTGTGAAGAAAAAAATGAATGTTAAAGTAAGAGAATATCTAGTCAATTACCAAAGGAGCTTGATATATCGCAAATTATATATTATCTTTGCATCTGGGGAATCCAGAAAGCTAGATGGTAAGTGAATTTAGGTTGTACCTAGTCTACTCATTGCATTTCTGTTGAAAATAAAGGTAAAAATCAAGAAACTGTCCATGGTATAGAATTGAGAAAGAAGGCATGCATAAAGGTACTTCCAAACTGCCATGCATGTATTACAGTTCCAACCACTGGACTGGGGGTGAGATACATAATATAGGTTCCTGTGGCAATGCTCAAACATTAAAGATCTCCAAAACATATTTAGAACACCTAAAACCAGAACTGCCCTGGGGAGGTCCTCTCTTTTGCTACCACTTGCCTACTGCCTGTCTTGACCAGAGGTATGTGGGATGATCCAGGTTTATTTGCTCTTTTTATCTGTATACATTGTACCTGTGAAACCTGAACAAATCCAAAAGTCATAAGATTTGCTTATCTCCTATACAGAAATGCAAAGACATAGTTGCTGGACTCAGCAAGCATTATAGGCTTAATGGAGGGTGTATATATCTCACTAAGGTCCATCATACTTTTGTCCTGGATTTCTTAGACATTCACTGTAGAGATAATGTTTTATTAGTATTTTGCTTCATAAGGCATTTCATCTTCTCGTCAGTTGCCATATAATTTTATCCATCTGCAGTAATTTTCTTGCCATTTTTAAGTGTTGGATTTACTCCTCTTGGGTTTTAAGAGAGCATTCAACAGCACTCTTCACCAAAGACTCATAAAAAAATTAAACTGCTATGTCACAGGGAGGCAAAATCCTAGAAAGAATAAATAACTGCTTAGAAATGACGACTCAAAGTGTAGGAATTAGGAATTAGGATCAGGTTTTGCAGCCAAGGGATCTTGCCATTCATAAATGATAATGGAAAGGATGGTGAAAGGTGAGATTGCAAAGTTTGCTGGCAATACTTAGTCCTTCATGGCAGTAGAGGTGACAGCTGATTGCAAACTGCAATTCACAATACTGAGCCATGCCAAATCTCCAGTGCAAGTACATTACAGCTCAGCACAAAGTTTTTGCCTTTCGTGAAAGCATTGCATGTACTACAAGAGACCCTATGGCACACTGCACATGTGCAGCAGATGCAAAGGGATGTTCAGTAACGATTCGCTAGCACTAAAAATAGGTCCATGTTTGGGCAAGGCAATAAAGTCCTTGGACAAACAAAAATCCCTTGTAATGTAGAGTGAGGGACACTCTGAAGCCTGGACTTTGGATCTTGGGTTTGCTTCTGATTGCTCAGGCTGTTTCTGTTAATCTCTCTGCTCTTCATCTCATTATCCCAGAATTCTCATGCAATATGCATAAGAATTATTTTTCTTTAAATTCATGCAAACGTCCTAGGGAGAGGGGAGAAGAACTGTTATTTTATTTAATTCTTGAGTATCACAGATGCATATGAGAGAATTGTATTTCTAGAAATCACTCTTTAACAAACACAACTGTTCTACATAAAGATGCAAGAGTTGGTAACCGCCTTATTTTTATCGTGATTCAAGCATGGGATAGTGTTTTTCTGAAAAAGAAGTTTTGTTTTTTTTTTTCAGTTGTGAGCTGAAGGATGAAAAGAGAATATTCCCTATATAAGAGTAGTGCTTTGTTTTACACCAGCTTCCCCATAGTGTTATAGTTACGCTGCAATGTGCCCCAAGTATTCTTACCCCAAAACATCCAACATTCTGTTAATAATGTGGTTGTGCTAACATAAGCATTATGAAATAATATTTTGGGTAGCTGGTAAACCAACCTTTCAACCTTTTCATGCTACCTGGAATACAAAGTAACCACCATGCAGAGTTCAGAGTATTGATAGGGATTCTTTTTAGCTTCTGGCATGGTAGCATTCTTCTAGAAAGTCCACATGATTTTTTTTCTTCCATAATAAAGTATAAGGTTGCATGTTTTTAGAAAATTAATTTTCATATCTTCCCCCACATGTTGTAACCAGCTCTGTCAGAGCTTTAATACTTGTGCTACAACCTCCACTTGCCCAAGCATAACTAGAACTTTCTATTTAGAAAACTAAAAACTCCCAAGCAAACAAATGAGCCAAAAAAAAAAAAGAAAACCCATATGTCTGTCAAAATAAGTGTCCATGGTAATGTTTTTCTACAGCATACCCTTTATGAAAGCATACAAATTTCCAGCACTTGTATATATTTTATGATCACTATATCAGACAGTGTTCATAAAGCAATGTTCAACTCATTCTGAAATTTGGGTTGATTTAAGGAAGTTGAATCCTCAATGTAAAATAATTCATTCCTTATGTTCTTGTCTAGTAACAAAATAGAAGCAGTTTTACAATCTGAAAAAGTAGTAACTTCCACTCTGTGTTCATTGTTGCTTCTATTTTTTTCCTTGATACCATACATTCAGTTCTCTGTCTGTTGTCCTCCATACATCACAAAAGTAGTGACAAAAGAAAAAGAGTAATACAAAAATTGGTAGTATATACAGACTTCAGCAAATGTGAATATCAATTTTAAGAGAGGAAAAAATAAAGAAAAAAATATTTCTGCAGCTCACCTCACTGTAATCCAAAGCAAAAACTTAAAAAGTAGAAAACAAGGAAAGACAGGCAACTTTTGAAATTTACAGATAGGAAATAAAATGTGGGCTATACACAGACCTTTGTCCATTTGTGCTTTCTTAAGTTCAGAATTTTGTATTTGTATGAATAAAGCTGAGCTGTGTTCATACTACCTATACAATCATTTATGCTGTGCTATTTTTTTTCTGCGTTTAATGTAATTGCTGTTTACTAAGTATCCTTAGCAGTGCCCCAACATGAAAGAAATTAATGTAGAAAGAACAACAAATAAATAATCAGTTCAAATACACTTCTCATATTTTGACCTAAGATAAATTACTGTCTTTCTAGACTGGAAGACATCCCAGTTTTATCCAAAGGGATAGTGTAGTTATATATGGGCTTATTCTTATTTTATATTATTTGTTTTGGGAAATTAACGTCAGTTAGGAAGGAGATCCAAATGTGAAGAATTAAAAAATAACTAAATTATTATTAAATTCTACACACTAATCTTGGAATCTACCCAGAAAATACTACAGAAGTCATTTATTAATTTATATCTATATATATAGTTGTGCTAGTTTCATAAATTGTTCTAATTGAATGTTCTCTGGTACATTTGCTAGTTTAAAAACAGACTATAAATTGAACAATGCCAGTCTTCTTCCAGTTTATGTAAATGTATGCACTGTTGCCACCCACACATCTCAAAACATGAGATTATAGATCAGTCTTCTAGTACACTACCAAAAAAAAAAAAAAAGTCTTTAAAATACTTTGTCTTGTTATTTGAAACAAATGCTATTGTATGGGTCTACAGTATGGCTGTCCTGCTTTTATCCCCAGACTTTGATATGTAATGTTTACTAGCAAAAGCATCCCACTGGTTTTGATTATTATGATCGTACATAGGCAGTGAGACAGACACTTAGACCATTGGTTCTAAATCTGTATTGACTTTAGAGATCAAAATCAGTACTTGGAATTGAATACAGAAGAGAGTTTGAAGTCAGTCCAGCAATACCAGTAGATGTAACGTACTTTTAAAATACTAGTACAGTAAGGTTTTGGACCTTGTTCTCAGTCTAAGATACAGGTTGAGATAAACACTGCAAAGTTTCTCAGTAGTCTGGAAACTGTGGTTTCTCTTTGCTGCAGTTCAATGTTGTCTTTAAAGACAGACTAATTATGGTGTACTTCAAGAATAACAGGTAAACTAAAGAACCAAATGCATGATGTTTTCAGGGCATTGCTGAGAAGTCGAGTAGAACCATATGTGAGGATTCCTGGACAGCTTTTTTTTCTCTGACTTGTTCCTGAGAGTTTATTTGCATCTGCCCTCTCTTGGCTTCCATGAAGCCTTTATATGACTGCTAGAGACAGACAGACAGAGACAAAATAACAGTATTCATATTAATAGTAATTAAAAAAAAATTGGAAAACCAAAACTGAATTAGCAGATCTTTTTTCAATTTCCTATACCACCTCCGCAGTAATATTTGGGAAGGAAGGGCAAGGTAAAAGTCATGCTCCTGTAAAATGAAAAAAAAAAAAAAAAACAAAATATGAAAAAGCAGGCATAAAATATCAGATACATACTGAAAATAAGCAGGGAATAAAAAGAAAAATTGGTTAGGCTGCAGCAAAATAAGGGAAGGATAATCCCCAACATGTTACAGAACCAGACTAAATTATGAAAGGAAAAGAACATCCATGGCATAAGCCTACTGTTTTGAACACCCATTACATGTAGCAAGTAAGCAGACTCCTGTTTTAATACAATGAATTTCCAGTGAATTGAAAAAAGCTTTTTTTATGTCACTGTATTGATGTTATGAGAAAATTCTTTGTTCTCTCTATCCCACCAAGAGCCTTTTATATGTTAATCTTCTCTTGAAAACTACAATGAAATAAAAATAAAATAGAGAAAGTGGTTCAAATAAAACTGTGCTGTAAGACCTTGGGCTTCATCACTTCTGGATTATCAGATCTGCCTATTGCTTTTTGTGGGATGAATTTCATATCCTGTAAGACTCTTTTGTACGTTGGAATGCTCATGATCATTGAATTCTTTCTTAATATTGCACCAAACTTCTTACAGCTGAATGTAGATTCAAACTATCTGCCCTTAAGGACCCTGATTGGTTGCATATAATCGTACCTTTTAAACAAAGATTCAAAACGTTTTTATTACTAGTTTTATTTAGCTGTATTACCTTTCCATTATATGTTTATATTCAGCTACATCTGAAATTGTGGGAAATATCCCTCTGAATTCCAATGACTAACAACTTGAGATGGGAAAACCTTTCAACTTAGTGTGTTTTAAGGTGGCCTGCAAGTTTACAAAGTTTTAAAACCTTTCTGCATTTTACCATATACCATTTTATTCACATTTTCCTTGTCATTGATATTCAGAATTCTCTGCCCTTTTTGTCTTTGTGCAGAAGTGGGGCGCCCTCCCCTAAATAATAATACGATTATAAGAAATAGACAGTTAATACAGATGAGGTATAGAAAGAGCTGTAGAGTATTTTGTTCATGTTTTCTACATATATATAAACTTGCAAGTATGTATGTGTATTTAGCGTGTACCATGTTATAATTTACTATAGGTATTCAGGTTTTAAATATTTTTCCAACAAGTGAAGCAATGCCACATTTAACCTTATTGGACAGTAAGAGAGCTATATATATTTTTTTTATTTTATTAGTGTTTGTCCAAGAGGATTTCTGTTCAAGAGTATATGCAATAAGCACAATTCGGATGTGTTGGAGACCCACACAATTCAGCTGTGTTGGAGACGCCCTTGACCCAAATGCTCTTAAGTTTAGCTGTAATAAGAGGAGGATGAGGGGGAGCTCTATGCAGAAGAATTTTAAATTGCGAATCTATCATGACAAAATCTGTTGAAGTTCACTGAAACTGTTTATTTCTAAAGAAATAGTAAACATTTCATGATAGTGTACCATAATCAGATGTTCAGAATTCTTCACTGAATCTGTCAAGCCATCCTGTTCTTTCTCCCTTGTTTCCCAGCATATTGTGGGATTCAGCTTACCTAACAGCTGCTTTGTTGCAGGCAGTTATACAGAAAAAAGTAATCACTTGCAGAGGATAAGTCCTAAGTTCTAAAGCAGGTGAGGTGATATAATACCTGGAAGTACACCACAAACTGCAGACAAGTTTGTTTCCACCCTAACATGTCCTGCAGCTGTTTGCAGAAAGGGTACAGGTTTCCCCCTGCACTCTCCTTCACTGGTTTTTGCTTGTTCGTTTGTTTTAAGGAGTAAGGGAAAGATGAGAAAGAAGAGAGAGCTCCTGACCAGCCTACTGACTGCTACCATGTTCAGGTGTACCTTAGCCTAAGCTGCATCATTTGGACCTTCTCATCCCCTAGTCTGCCTGACTTGACGCTGAAGGGTTGTTACCCTTTATCCATGGCTGCTAGAATGGAAATGTGTTTCAGGGGAGAGAGAAGGGGAAAGACAGAAATGAAAGAGGAAAGGAAAAGAAGCCAGGTGGGATCTTACTAGGATTTCACCCAGCCCAGCCAGAGTGTTTCAGTTCCTCCTCTTTCCACTCAGAGTGAATTGGGCCACGTCAGGGGCTGCTCTGACTTTAGTCCTGGAGTGGAGAGGTCTTGTGTGAGGGGCAGTCAGCACAGTGGGTGTCTGCCCTGCCCATCTTTTGCCTTCACTGGAGCCTTGTGGTACAGGATTTTCTACCTCTGCTAACAGTGTTCCCTGGCCCAAAGACGTTACATCTGAAATCTATTCTCTTTGTGTCACATGAGGAAAAAAAAAATTAAGAGAAAACACTGCAGAATTTGCTTGAGCATCTTCTTCTTAGGAGGCTGTGCTTGGTACATGGGGCATCCTTTCACTCCGCTGAAAGGAGAAATCAGGAAATGGGCCTGAATTTTAATTCAGAAACTGATTTAGCTTAACCCTCATTATGCTTTGATTGTAGAGTATGTTTTATTATTTATAATCTAATTTTTTTAAGAAATATTTTCATAGGAATATGTGTAACATAACACTCAAACTAGGTGCTTTAATATTTTCCAGTGTGCAATATGGTGTTGAAAGTTAGCAAAATGCTGCCTGGATCTAGACTGATACTTTCTTGGATAAGCTTCCACCATATGCTTTTATTTAAAGTATTTTTTAGGTTAGGTTTATAAAAAGCATGTGAAAAATGTCTTTTTTGGAAAAGAAGTGTTACGCAATTAGAAAATCACAGTGCTAGAAATTTAGTATCCTTTAGGAAATGTTGCATGTAAAAGAAGTCAGATACTAAATCTAAATTTAACCAAAGAAATGGCAAGTCCTACCACCAACTGGAAATGTTATGTCAATCTACAAGATGTCATCACCAGCACAGCAGATAGAAGCAGCAGTTGTGTTGAAGTAAATGTCTTTAGTTCCAGGAGTTTTAAGTCCTATGTGAACTCTGACTAGCTTCCCAGTATAGATATGAATCTTATTGAAGGAGTTAGCCCATATTTCCTTCTGATCAGAAAAAAATCTAATAAAATCTGTTTTACAGGGCAGAAAAACATAAACAAGCAAACAAATGAACGAACAAAAAATAGAAAAAAAGGCATTAAAATTATTTTAATAGTTATTCTTCCATTATCTGCTTTCATATTCACAGGACTCCAGAGTATAGCTTAGGCTGATCTGTATCTGCTTTATATGAGTACAGGAACCTCTGTCCAGCAGTGTTGTTCTACACTGTCCACTGCTTTGGAAAACTCGTAGAAACATCAAGTGACTAACTGCAAACTATTCTTTCTGAAAACACCACTTCCCGTATTTTCTGCTTCCCCCACCTGTGAGATGGGAAGCTGTGAAAGACTGTGTCTAAAGGAAGTAGCAAATTGAATACTTATGTAATATTGTACCCAGGTCATGGCACTATGGTTCCTTACGAGTTTTTGTCACATTTAGGATTTATTGATGTAAAACTTGTCTGCACTTTTTCTGCATTAAAATCTCCTTGTGCTACTTCTTCTGTAGAAGTGAAAAATTCTGGAAAGACATCTTCATAGAAATGGGAAGTAATAGCCTGTTTTTATTACTGTCTTACTTATCCAGGGAAACATACCCATTTTGGAAGGACACTTTTACAAGTTGATTTGTTGATTCTTGTGTTATCTTGTTTGAAAAAATGGGTTTTCAATTGGATATTTTGTGACTTTAGAGACACTATCGTAAGGAAGCTGTGCTTTCAACCAGTAGAAGGCAGCATCACTGGCGATGCATAAACGTGCAAGCAAATATTCTGGTTTACCCCCTTACTTCTTACTGTTTCCCTGAAGAACAGTTGTTATGACTTTGGTATGCCAGGGAGCATAAGACGCAGCAATGGGAATTTGCCAAGCATGTCTTCAGAGCAACAGTTCCTCCTCCCAGTCTAGGAAACTACAGCCTGGTCAGCCTTGCATCGGTCTCTGGGGAAATTATGGGAAGAATCCTCCTTGAACACATTTCTGGGCACAGGAAGGAGACACTGACTGGCAACAGTCAACATAGATTGACCAAAGGTAAGGGCTGGAGCACGTCAACAGGAACGTTACAAAATTCAGCCAAGGACAAAGACCAAGTCCTGTGCCTGAGAAGGACTCACACTTGCACTTGCACTTGCCCTTGCAGTGATGCTGGCTAATGACTGACTGGTAGTGGAGGAGTTTTACTGAAAAGGGCATGGAGATTTTGGAAGACAGCCTTAGCCAGCAGTGTGTCCTGACAACAAAGAACTGGGCTGTACTAGCAGGAGCACAGTCAGTAGGTTGAGGAAAGTGATTCTTCTTCCTCTTAGTACTCATTACCTCTCACCTGGAACATGGCACCCAGCTGTGGGCCCTTCTGTACAGGAAAGACACGGATAAACTGCTAGTTCAGCAGATTGCCACCAGAATGGTGAAGAGCTAGTGCACTTGTCCTGTGAGAAGAAACTGAGGGAAGTGGTTTTTTCAGCATGGAGAAGAGAGAGCTTCAGGCGGACTTAATAGCAGCCTTCCAGTAATTACAAGGAGGTCAGTCATCAAAAAGATGTGGCAAAGCTTTTCACGGTGATACATGGCTGGGGAATGAGAGGCAACAGGCATAAACTGAAAGAAGAGAGACTGAATATAGGGAAAGCCTTGTCTCTCTGGGGACAAACCCTGCAACAGGTTGCCTAAAGAGGCTGTGCAGTCCGCGACCCCAGAGGTTTTCAAGATCAGGCTGAATAAAACCCTGAGCAACCTGGTATAAATCTCAGGGCTGACCCTGCTTTGAGCACGAGCTTGGACGAGAGACCTTGAGACCCCTTCCGTTCAGAGTTACTCTGTGATTGTGCTATGCTAATGCAGCCGCACAGTTGTCTGCTATTTTAAAGCTGGGATAGTAACAGCAAAATCTTCTTAATTGTTCTGGATGTTTAAATGATTTGGCTGTGCACTACTCCTGCTTTTGGAACCCATAAATGCTACATATGCTCTGTACGTTCCCCAAACAGCTTGTATTTGTGCTTATTTGCTGGTATGACGTGCTAACTGTGCAAAAAATTTTGGACTGTTGCCTTAGAATATAGATACCTGCCAACTGAAAATGAAGTCTACATAGTACTGCAAATGCTTTCTCTGTCTATGGAAAGTGCCTCTTATGTGCCAGAAAGAAGCATTTATACCACATGCTTTTTACTGTTTCTCACATCTGTTAACATTTACATGTGTCAGAAAACAATACCTGAACAGTGAAGGGAAGGGATACATGAAGTTCAAGGACATTGCATCAAGAAGAAGGACATGTAATAGTGCACTTGTGCATTGGAATAAAAAAAAAATTAAATATATATAAAAAAAAGCCCTCTTGGACTTGTCAAATACATGCAGTATGTGGATACGATCTGTGGATACTATCTATGCATACATTTCCATAGCTGAATTGGATGACCCAAATTGCCAGTCAATTGAACTGAACCCACAAAAGCATCAAGAAGTGGCAATTAGGAAGCAAGAGAATTATACCTTTGCTGGTGCATATGAAAAGGATAAAATTTTATTTCATTTAAGATAACATTTATATCCAAATCTTTGAAGTTAGATTCCTAAGTTTATAATCGCCTACTTACATTGAAATATTTTGCATTTTTAATAATCTTTGCAGTTGCCCTCTTGTTAACACATGGAATAAATTGACTGGCAAATAGTGCTGTATATCCTCAGTCCCCAGAGACAGCAACTGTATAAGAATGTGTTTCCAGGAATATTTCTTTGAACTTATATTCTGAAAATCCTGAGATGCTGTAGTACAGGATTTTGTATAATGTGGCAATTCTTATGGATGTTGCAACTGGCAAGTGATTGAGGAGAATGAGAAATTAGAGAACAATTGATCCCCCAAGCTCAGAAGGAAAAAAAGCAGTTCTATTATCTTCATAAAAATTGCTGTTTGCATTGTTGCATACCACTAATTCTTTAGGCATCTGCAAAGGTACCTTGAATCCATGTCCTGTAATGTGTTGTTCTTTGATACCAAACTCTGATTCTCCAACATGTAGCTGCAATAAAAAGCAGAGACAACCATCCCCCTCCAGTCCCCACCACTGCCGTTGTCATTGCTTAATATTGAGCTCACCATGGAAAGTGACAAAAAAAGTATTTATTTTCCCAAGTCTTCTGAGCCCAGAAGTGGTGGCTAAAAGAATAAATTAATAACCTTGTATTGAGGACTACCTAACATGGAGTCATAACAAAGGCAAAGGTTTATTTTGACTTTTTGCTATATTTCCACTAAACAATACCTCTCCAAAATATTAATTTCATGATGAATGTCTGCTCTCAAGAACTGATAAAAAAATCTCATGTTGAATTTATTATGGAAGTTTGAGTTGCACACTCTACACTGAAAAGCCTTGCACTAGGTTTGTGAAGACGCAGTGAATAATCACATATGGCATATAGTTTCCTTGCTCCCAAATTTGAAACTTATGGCATTACCAAAACCACCGTATGAACGGTATGTGCATACATATTTTTGGTTTTGAGTCAGGGACGTGAAGGATCTATACCAGTTTTCCTCTGTAAGTTACAAGAGAAAGTTGTAAGGCACCCAAAGAAGCATTTTAAGTTAATGAGAATTCAGCTGGTGGAAATTAGCAAGGAAGAAAGAACTTCATTCAGGGGTATTTCTTTTAAGGTAGGTGTCTGATAAGACTTGCATTCTGGCCTTCGTGCTTTGTAGGGCAGCTTGATCACTGCACAGAGCCGTGCTGCTTCATCGTGCCACCAGCCCAAGTCAGTGGTGAAATTTCCCCCGACTTCACTGGCTGATGAACCTGGCCAGAGTTTTCCTGCAAATAAAGCACAAGAATATAAACCTTTCTCTTTAATTGTCTTCTTTTCTTATATACTGTCACTGAATACATATACCTCTGGTTTAGTCTTTCAGAAGTGTTCACACCTTAAGAGCTCTTATTTAGCTATTTGGACACAGACAGTTGATTACCCCAATGGAAATTTTGGGAAGAAGAATTGCTAGAAAAAAAATATTTGATGCTTCATTTACATAATACTCTTTTTGACATAATTCAGGCATATTACAGGCATTCTTACAAGTTACATATAAGGGTCAAAGGGTGAAAGGTGACTGGCAAGATGCTTGTTTTGTACATTTGGCTAACACAAATACTTCCTCAAGTATAAAATGCTTTGATCTTTATAAGCAAATGCCATATGTGTGCAGCTGTGGCCCATGCCTCATGATTGCTGGAAGGTTAGAAAAAGGTAGCATATGAATTTAATGTCTGCATTCAATTTATACTTTTATATTTAGCAGTTCATAATTTTATGTAATATTTTAGCTGTATGAAAAATATGCTCTGGAGTTGAGTGATAACAGATTTCTTTGTGGTTTGACATTGTTTGGGTGAACACAGAATCCTAAGTATTGCAGACTGAAAATATAGGTTTTAATTAGAGCTGTCTGAGCTTCGAAATACCTGGACGCACATTAAGCTTGGCAGATTTTCAGAAATGTGAGGATTGTGTGGAGCTGATTTAAGCTAGGCAAGAGTCTTCTGTTTTCCAGCATATATTGCAGTTGCAGTTGCATCACTGACTTGCAACACACTAAGGAAAAGAGATCCAAAACCATTATTAATGATTTTCTGATATATAAAAATGTTTTATCATCAAGGCCTGTGTTATGTCATGCTTGTGTTGAACAGTACCTTACTCCAAGGGAATTTCCACTGAAAAAATTGAATGACTTCCAGAGTAAAGAATCTACTCCACATGACTGAAGAGCTGAATCCGCTCCAAACGTTTGGTGCCTTTGTTGAGCTTTTGTTTTTTCACTTTAACCATATAAGAATGGTATGCCCAGATCTGTATCCCTCAAGCAGTTTAACGTGAGTGGTTCGCTGTGACAATAAAGAAACCTATTACAGTCAATGGGACACGGGGGTCCCTTCACATGGATCCAGTTTTATGATCAAGGCCAAAAAAAAAGCAAAAAAAAAAAGTGCATGGTTTTGTTTATTAAAAATCTTGAGCATGTACAAATATACTAGTATGCCCTCAAGGGAAACCACGATTTCGATTAACACATACGTAATTTCTACTTTCAAGAAAAAAATCCAAGTCAGATCCAATAGGCAGATATGATAGATAAAATAAATAGAAAATCAGACATGAAATATCAAATTGCAGGTACAAATGTGATAAGATATAAAGTGTTGTGCTCTATGTGTATGTTAATACATATAGGTATACAAAAGTATACATAAATATCTATATATATGGACACATATAATACAATGTTTTTTGTTAATATAATTTTCAATATTTTATTTCTTATATATATGTGAGTAAATGCATCCAATTGTTAAAAATATGATTTGAATACTATTTAAATGATAGCATACTTTTTGTATTTCTTATGCTGTTTTTAATATTATTTTTGTAGCTCCTACTGACTATGGTGGGCTCTACAGATGAAACTCTGCAGGAGGCAGCAGCTGGTTGCATAGCAAACATTCGCAGATTGGCTCTAGCAACAGAAAAAGCGAAGTATGGCTGATGCTTCAACAGCTTTTACCAACACCTTTGTACTGCAGTCCAGCTACATATGAATGAACGATTGCTTCTTCTACTATTGGTATGTCATAGAACAGCTCATTTAAATTAGAATAATTTAATAACAAAAATTCATCTGTGGAAAAGGTATTTGTTTTTACATTGATGATTTGTCACACCTGGGGTTTAGAAAATGCTCACACCTAGTTTTCTGGATCTCTTAGTATTGCATCTTTTAAAAGACTACCAGTTAAGATATGGCTAAGGTGCCTTCTACAATTAATAAGCTTGTATTTGAAATTAGTTGTGGATATAAGTGGTTTTGTGTATCTGTGACATTGCAATAAATACATTTTCCATCACTGTGTGTGGGGTCGGGTGGTAATTTAGGAATGTCTTGAACAATTCCTTTGTGCTAAATTTGTCTAATCATCCTGTCATTATGTTTTTGCCTGTTTGATCACTTGCAACTCACAGGAGAGGGCAAACTACAGATACATCAATCTCACATCTGGTGTTATATAAGTACTGCAAACAGCTGTAGCAGTAGACATCGCTCCAAATTTCCTGTTTCCACCAACATCAAACAAAATAGGGCTTAATTTTATAAGTAGCTGGTGAAATGTGTTTTAATTAACATATGTGTTTAAATCAAATTAAAATTTACCATCTGTAAATAAAAGTAGAGTATTACATTTATGTTCACACATTATCTGATTGTTTTTTTTTTCCATTTCTAAACTGAGGACAACATTGTATTGAAGTAGTTACTTTATTTTCTGCATAAAATTATATTCAAAATTAGAGCTAATTTCAATAATCATATAATCAGTTGTTGATATTATAGTGGAGAGATCCTCTCTACATAGCATGCTCAACAAATAATACTAACACTTTCTTTGAGAGCAGTAATGTCTTAATTACAGACACAGACATCTGACAAAACTGGAAAACAAACAAACAAACAAACTACACCAAATGTTCAAATAACTTGTGTTTGTCAAGTACTTGCTTCTGAATGATTTTTTTTACATTACTGAATAATTAACCATTTTCTTGTTTTGGAAGCAGTTTATAATTTTATTATTCCTCTAACTGGCATGGCTACTAAAAGCAACTGATTTTACTTTTAGCAGAAGTTTTAAATGAAAGCATTATGCAAATCCAACTTTCACTTGTGTTTTCTCTAAAGCAGACACAAAGGCTCATTTAAAATGTCATTTTAAAGCCTGATATAGTCCTGAGAAAGGAGGATTACATTGGGCCCTAGAAGGTGTAAATAGTGTCTTTAAGGAAATAAACTACAGGCAGGTGCTGACAGTCTGGAGATCAAAATATGAATCCAGTTAGTATTTTTTGGTAAGCACAAACACCAACATAGTCATGGGGTTGTCACAAGTTCTGTCAGCAACCCGTGACCAAGCTAATAGTATTTTAGTTATTTTCCAGCTCAGCCCCATAGACATGATACGTTATTTTAAATAAACACATCCATATCATCACACTGATGTCACTGCTGTAGTAGTGTATGCTACATTGCTGTATGCAAAAATACTTTTAAATACTAATTGACAAATTAATTTGGAAGAGGAGAGGCTTGGTGTTATTTATTTATTCATTTATGTTCCTGTGAGAGAAGCTGTAGATATAAACAGCTTGTCACTGTCTTGCTTACAGAAGTACATAAACCGGTGTGTTATTCTTCTTACTGTAGTAGGGGAAAAAAACTCCCTGACAATAATTGTTGTCCTTAACATGACCTCTCAAGGCACTCTTGACTGTTTAACATGGATTTCATATGGAATAAGTTCTAAGGTAAACTTAATTTTATGATACAGGCGTCGGGGCAATAAATGTCGTGTTCCTGACAATTAAATGGCCTCAGCTTGACACTCACACTCATGCTGGTAGCCCCTATGCCTCTGAGCAGTTCATCTGAAGTCTTTATTTTAAGGTCTCAGACAGTTAATCCCAGACTTAAGCCAAATTATTTGTGCTATTTTCTTTTCCTGTGCCATGCCTGAAGTTTTAAAGTTCTATGCAAGGAGAAGAAGTTTTGAAATTGATACAGATCGCCACACAGTCAAAGGATCAGTATTAAAAAGTACATCTTTCTTTGGCCAAAATTCCTGGATTCCACATAATTAATATAAGAAGATTTAGCTGTTGGAAAATGAATAAATGAACCTAGTTTCTGGCTCCCCTAAAGGGAGCAGTACAGCGTGTCCATTTGACAAGCTTCCACTTTCTCCGCAGAGCTGTGTTAAGTTTCACAACACCGCAGCCTCCTGAAAAGGCTGCTCACAAAGCTGGTCCTGGTTCCTGCTCACATCCCCCTCCTGGCAGCGCCCGCCGGCCCATTCAAGCCTTGGCATCAGCTCCAGCAGCCGCGGCCGCCCGGGCCCGGCATTCCCACCATTTATAACCGGGCAGCGGCGAGCTCACGCTCCAGCGCTCCTGTGCCTGACAGGGAAATGCCTCTGTCCCTTTCCCTTTCCACCAGCTGCTGCTTGCCCACATAAACCTGCAGCCTCCTAGGAAACACGCTTGTGAGGAGTGCTGGAGCTCGATATTGTTTTCAGCGCAATGCAGAGTCTTATTTCAGCAGCAGAAGTGCAGTGACAAAAAGGCAGCCAGCCTCTGTGCCCTTCCTTTGCTGTCGCCTCCTCCCTCCTTGTTTTCTTTCTGTATTGTTGCAGTCTTGTAATAGCTTTTTTCCAGCCCACAGTATATCTGCAGTTACCATCAGCATCATCTCCACGTTACCATCAGCAGAGAGTATCCGTCACCTTTCAAAATTTCGGGAGCCAGCTCCTCCATGATGCAGGGCACCATGCTCCAGCTCACAGCAATAACGCCAGGCCTGCCTTCACCAGCTGCTCACTTTAAGCTTTGTTCCTTGTGTTCATTAAAATTTCACAAAATGTAGAGGCCAAGTAAGAAGAGTTGTCAGGAAAGTGTTGTTTTCAGTATGGAAATAGTATAGTTGGTGAAGAGAAAAAAAAAAAAAAAAAAAGGCAAGAGAAGAAATCTTTCACCTTTATGTAATTACTTCTGGAACCTTAAAGGCCCACCAAATCTTTCAGTCTGTGCATCTGTCAGCAGCAAGATAGCTTTTCTTTTACCACTCCATGAGTTCATGATTTATTGCTTGGTGACAGATAACCATTATCAATAAATTAATTGTCACAGGATGTTCAAACTACACATTTAAGTCCGGGATTTATGTTCGTTTCCTCGTAATGTTCATGCTAATGGCAAGTGCATGTGTTTTGACACACCATACTGTCTCCACGTTGTTGGGGAAATACAAACTTCACGGCTTGGGTGCACTGGATCTGCAATATGTTAGGGGCTTTGTTATTCTGCTCCATCACCAAAACCTTTCTTTGGCAAATAAATGAGCTTGAGATTCACGGGGCTGTCCTGAGATGTGAATCACTGACTTGCTTTAGGCTCACTGATCACTTTGTGTGAAATTGTGCTATCTCTTTCATTCCACGTCACCTAAGACAAGTCAAATGAGCTGCTGACACGGGGATCAGGTGGGAATCGACCCAGGAGGCCAAACTAGATAATATGTTAGTTGAAGAATTTCATCTCTTAATAAATTAAATGGATGTTCCTTAAACATTTCTATGAAAGTAATCTTTGTTTTACACATGACAGCAGAATGACTACAATGGAAACGCGATGGTGTTTCTTTAGCAGTGGTGTTCAAGTTTCCGTGCAGAGCTTATTTCCAGAGGCAGAAGCTGCCGGCTCCCCAACTGTAAATTGTGGTTTGCCTCTTCTTTAGCCACTTAAACTTTGCCACACACTGCTCAGGATCCAGAACAACAGAAGGAAGCAATGCTGTATCTTAGCCACTGCTAAATTCAGACAACCTGATCCGTGCTTTGGTGACCTGAAACATGCCAGGACCACAGCATCTGCAGCTGTAGTCCTGCCATGGGAAGTTACATTACACAGTTTCTGAAGGAAATAATTTTACCAATTATTGTTCCCTCCTCTGCTTAAACAGAGATGTTCCTCAGTGCTCAACATTTTGCTGCTTTGGGTATTGAAGCCAGCCAAGAGTCATCCATTTTCATGAATCTTTTCCTTGAGTGCAGTTTTACACTGTAACGTGTGCTTCCCATCGTATTGCCTGGTTATCAGTTCAGTAGTATTTGCTGCTTGCTGGGAAGGATTTCCACAGACAGCATTACCATGGCTTGTGTTTATTCTCTCAAGTTGTTTCTGTGCTATCTGCCAGGCACCTTCCAGTTGGCAAGGTCTGCTCTCTTTTCCAGTTGTTGTCATTGGCGAGTTACATGTTTTAACCTAGTCTACAGGGAGCACGGTACCCTTCAGCTTTTTGATCTTTCTTTTATGACAACTGCAATCAATTTTGCTTCAAATACAAATGAAATGTTCGTAAACCCACACAGGGTAGCTTTGGCTTTGGTTACCAAATTATATAACGTGGCCTAACCCTATCACTTTTACATCTCTCCAGCAGCACAAAACCATCTCCAGTAATTTCATGTGTTTTTGTCCAACAGTTGGGAATGCTGATGTGGTGACCAGATAGTAGTTGGCCAGTCAAACCCTCAGCATATTGTCACTTTGAGTGTATATTGGACAAGGGCCAGAAGAATGACATTATCCCAATGCTGAACCATGAAACATTAAGTCATGAAGCATAAATTTCCAGGCAACTCCCCATTGCGCCAGGACCCCGAGTGCCTTTAAAGCTTCTTCCCTCCTCGTTAGGTGGGAATCTGCCTAGAAGCTTCCAGGGGGCCAAACTGTTGATTAAAATTGTGGTGGTAAATTTTGTCCAGCCATGCTGTGACACCCCTTGCTTCTCCAAGGAGCTTGGCAATCACAGGAGAGCAACTCAGAGCACCTGTGGTCTGGTGGGCGCATCTGGCAGTGGAGTTTTGCTTCAATGGCCAAGCCTTGAACTGCATGTTCTAATGCCCGGATTAAATAACTAGGGATTTGTGTACTGCTTCTGGGAAAAAAAAAAATCTTTAATAAAAATGGTAATTAAAAAGTTACAGATGCTGATAAAATTAAAAACATACGATATGGAATTGAAATGATTTAGTGTTGAAAAATGTTGGTTGATTCAGTAGTAGTTAAACTTTCAAAAAACTTGTCTTGAACAAGCAAATAGTTTTAAGTACTTGGCTATGTGTCTTTTTTTGTAAAAAAAAAAATAAAAAATGTGAACACAGATCATGTTGCTGGTTCCCTCTACCACAGACTGGTAAAGGCTGTGCTATAAAATTAGTGCAGTAAACCACTCATCTTTCCAGTTGCCGCATTCTCTTCTCCAGTCGACAGCCTTTTGGGGCCTCCTTGGCTCTTCAGCAAAAAGCACCAAGTGCAGTTCTGTTGCTCTAATGAAAAAATAACAACAACGTCTGGGAAGCCATAGAATGATGCAATAACCGTGCTGCTCTGCTTCCTTTAATGTGATGAAGCTTGCATATTTGCCTGGCCCCAGTGTTTCACTCCTGCCAGTATTGTACTGTAAAGAGACTTGGCAGAACACGTTCAAAGACTATTCGTGGTTTTTCACTCAGCATTAAACCTTCCAATGACGGAAGGGTGGGGGAACCCATATTGGGACAAACAGACACTCAAAAAAAAAAAAAAAGAGGAGAAGGAGACTGGTGGTGGATGGCCAGTGGTTTAGTAAGCCTTGGTTATGGAACTGGGGTTCACTGGGGCCAAGCTCAGTCCCACTGGAGGATGATGCCTTGTTGTAAACAAGTGGGTTTCATCTGCCCATTTTTGAGGGGGCAACCAGCATAAAGGAAAAGAGCTTCTGATGCACTCAGTGAAGAGACATGTGCTGCTTCACTCTAGCTAAAAGCACACCGTCATTCATAACTGCACTCGGTCATGATGGGTGCGATAGCACAGAGGTTCGTGGATGGCCACCTGGCCGCCTTTAGTGCTGTGTTTGCCCAGCAATGGGCAAACAGTATGCCCAGAATGGAAAATTCCTTTCCCCGTGGCTTCCAGTCTTGCTCTGCAGACCTTCATTACACTCACTTATGGCTGACTTTCTCAAGTAGGCCATTTGGAACGCAGACTACCTAGCCCTTACCTCCGCATGAGGTTAGGCAGGAAAATACTCACAGTGGAGCTGGAGAAACTCTTGGAGAGAAACATGCTGTGTGCACTTGCAGCTGAGGGACAAAGCACGTTCAGAAGCAGAAGTTATGGTCAGATCGATGCCTCCTTCCAGCCCATTCCACAACTGTCTGTGGTGGGGTGTCATGTAAAAGGAAAAATATTTGGGAAAGCGGACATCTGTGGGCCAGCCTTGGTATGCTTCCCAGAATGTAATGACTAGGTGAATGTTTTTCAGCATAGCAACTAAGGAGTATAGGTGACTGCCAAGCCCTGGATCTGATGTGGCACGAAGAGGTACAAAACAAAGAGGAGTGATTTCTCTGAAGGAACTGAGGCCTAGTTCTTTTCAAACTCAGCATGAAGAAAAGAAAAAAAAACTCCCCCAAACCAGGACTTTCTTCGGTTCCCCCGTGTTGCTTTCCAGATTTTTGCATAGCTTTAAGACCCTTCCATTGTGTGGACATGCTCATATTCACCAGTCTTAGAGCTGTACAAGTTCTAGTGTAGATTCATAACTGTCAACATTTCTAAATCAACACAGTTACTGAGAGCTATGTTATGATTTTAATTCCAGTGGCAATTAATGATATCTAATTACTGCTTAATCCATTCTGAATGCTGTAGAAATGTGTAATAGAAAATACTTCAATTTTTGCTAGATGTGAATTTGAATCATGTCTCCTCTCCTACCTGATTATCACAGCCATACCCACCACCCCAAAGAACTAAATCACATTTCATCTTTAAGAGTAAAATCCCCTGTACTCTACCATGTGCAACCTTGCTCTGGGAGATGGGCAACACAGGCTCAAGCACCCTGCAGCACCCTCAGACCTTCTGCAAGCCCCAGAGTCTCCATCAGAGAAAGCCAACCTAAGAGAGGACCCCTGTAGCCTAGAAACAGCTATTCCATATCATGAGCAACCATTACAACCAGGACAAAATGCAGATGTGGTGCTGGGGCCTCAGAAAGTTCTGGCCAAAATGCTGAACTGCAGAAGCAGCTTTATGGCTGTGAGGCATCTCTCTGCAAGCTGCAGTAAGCCTCTGTGTCCCTGAGAGGGCTGAGATTCAGCACAGAGCTTCTCCACCATGTTTCCCAGTGCTGCGGGCCCTAAGATTGGCAAATACAAGCATGTCCATGCAGTGGAAGTGTCTCAAAAATAGACAAAAATCTGAAAAGCAACACGTGGGGACTGAAGAGCTCCAGCACTGGAGATCTGTGGGCATCCCATGGCATGGTGAATAGCCTGGGCCATGGCTTCCACTGTGCGTCCTGCAGGGCGTGCGCTGGGCACAGAGAGGCTTGTGTTTTCATAGCAGTCCTAAGTGGCAGCTTAGAAGGGCTGACCAAAGAAAACCCTGCAAAACCCAGCAGCATGAAACAATAAAACTGTCTAAGAATGTAATCCAATGAGAAAGTTAGTAATTGTTAGAAGTTCACAAGATTTACATTTCTAAAACTAAACAGTCCAACAAATTAAGAAGATTGTGTTGATACAATCAACTGGTAGCAGTTTTACAAAGCAGTGAGAATGTGGAGGGAACTCAGCTGCAAAAGGTGGCTGCCACCTGCAGGCACTCCTTCAAGGTTTTAATCAACAAAGTTTGTGGAGAAATACATGAAACCTCAGCCTGAGTTCTCACTTCACTTGGGCAGGTAACATTTCACGTTGGCCGAGCGTGATCTGGGCAAACATGTCCTGACTGACTGCAATCCAGATGATGGTGCAAGCCAACAGGGGCTGCAGGCTGCCACTGGGAAGGGCCCAATGGCCAAGGATGTGCTGCAAGCTCAGCCCACCATGAGCAGGGACAGGTCCCTTGGGCAGCTCCAGGTGGTAGGTAACAACATGGAAATCCAAAGATGGATGTAAAGAGATCCATCATCTACCACTGTCATGCTGCTCCCCTTACCATAAGGGCTTGAAAGTCCATGGCAATACCAATTACTCTCCTCACTCCACTATGAGAAGGGAGCTCCAAAAGTGCTTACAGAATTTTTTCTCGCAGTGGGAATCCTGACACAGCCTGTGAGTCAGGTGCCCTCCTTGTGTCCCAGCATTCACTGACCTTCAAGGGGATGCACCTCAGGAGGGCATCCCACCAGTCCATCTGGGTCCTGCTGCAGCAAGGCTTTGCCATTTCCCATCCCTGCCAAGCAACAGAAAGCACAAGAGGACTTGCAGAATGAAAACAGACACTTAACTCCAGGGGCTGCTTTGCCTCCAGCTCTGAATAGCTCCTTCTGTCTCAGCCTGATAACTGGGCAGTCTCCCGAATCCTTCTCAGATGGCTGCTATCCTGCAGATCCCAGCAGAAGCGGTACGCAAGAAAGCTTACAAAGGGCTTGATATCTCCCCAAGCAGTCTCGGTCTCTGACAGATTAGCAATGCAAACAAATGAAGGCTTCCTGGAACTAGCCAGAGACTTTTGGCAAACCCATGTGTTTGTGACTGCTACCTTCATTGGAGACGATTGACACGATTGTGTCCTTTCCAAGGATTTTGAGCATTTCTGCACTATCAGCCACCTGGTTCCAGGGCTGGGGAGTCCATCCAAGGGAGGACAGAAGCATGATGACTGCTTGAAGCAGCTCCATGGGTAAGAACCTTAAAAAGCTGGATCTTTTGTTTAAGAAATCATATTCCTTGGCCAGTTTGTAAATGTTCATTGAAAACTATCTAGTGCTGCTGCCAAACAGAATTACCTTAACTGGGACCTTATGGCTCAATCCATGGAGAGTCTCCCACATAAACATAGGCATGAAGTGGAGTGCCTTTTTTGGGGGCAGAGAGCCCTCCAACCAGGTGCTGGCATCATCGTCACAGCCTTTTACAGGACAGTGGCTGCGATAACATTGAAAAACATCTCACGGTTGAGTTCACTGATCTACAGAAGGCCCAGCAGCTGTTGAGGGTGCCTTCCTCAAGGGCTCCACCTTCTTCAATAAAAGCAGCAATGTCACTTGTGCACTGCAAATGACCGTCTGCTCCTCCCCAGATATCTGCATCCTGATCCACAGAGGGAGATTTGGGGCCCTGGAGGATGGTCAACAGACGTCCTGCTTCTGCGGGCAAAAGTGGTCAAGCAAGCATTTGAGGAAGAGCCTTAAGTCCCACAGAAAAAAACCCTCTCACCTGTCCTTTTCTGCTGCACATCTCCATTTAAGTCCCACCAGAAAATGGGGAGTGTATCAAGAATGGGGTCTCCTCAGACCACTGGGTGTGAAACCGCAAAGTCTGCCCAGTCTCGGGTGGTTTAGGTGGTTTTAACACAGATATTGTCTGGAGAAAGATGATTAAAAGCCTCTACTGGGCTTTGGCCACCCCTAAAGGCCAAAGGCCATCACTTGTTGTGAGATCCTGGGATTCATATCCCAAGGCTAGATCCATAAACCCCAAACTAGATCCCATAAGCAGCCTGGCAGTCTGCAGCTTGCCAGAGACTTATTTTCAAGCTTTGGTTCACCCACCTCGAGAAAGGTGCTGATACTTCATCTGTCCTCAGAAAGAGTCATTTCCTCATGAAGAGGAAACATATACAAACAGAGCCTTAAAACATGCTGGGCTGCACGTTGCTTCAACCTGACGGAGAAGGTGGAGTCCAAAAAGGCTCAGATGCCCTTGGCTGTGCCCTGGGGAGCACCCGTGACAAAGTCTTTGGAAAGCCTCACTCCAAGCATCTCTCCCCTTGCAGAGCAGACACAACCCTGGCTGATACACATGGAGATCTTCAGGGCAGAGGGGCTGAGCTGCAATTTGGGCACAGCACGCGTTTAGGCTGTCATTTTGGGAAGAGTCGGGAGCGCCTCATGTTACTGCCATGGGTACCGCTACGGGACAGGGCAGGTACAGCCCACGGGGCTGCCCCGGCTCCTGCAGGGCTGCTTGTATGGGGCACGTCTCACCTAGGAGGAGCACACACATGCACGTATATATGCACATGCACACGTGCACATGCACACGTGCATGCATACGCACACACACACACACACACACACGGAGCAGCAGCAGCAGGCTGCGACCCCGCATCCTGCTCGCACTCACCGCCGGTATTTACCCTGGCAGCGAGGCAGGTAACTCTATCCACTTCTGCTACTTTGTGGAAATGCTCTGAGGTGACTGGCACCTAAATTCGTTGACAGCTTTGAAGGAAACAATTTAATTGTGCAAACCTGAGGCTGATTCTATCCTTATGCCCCGGGGCACTGAATCATCACCCGGGCACCTGAGGGCAGCGTCTGTCCCAGCGCAGCAAGCACTTGCTGCATGCCTATATCACACCAACGAGGAGCACTTGCAGAGCCAGTGGGTTAGCCGGTGGGACAGCCAACATTCATGCATACAATCAAATAATGTGCAATTTAGGTCAGAGCGCTCTGTCATATTCTTGGCGTGTGTTTAAAAAAAAAAAAAAAAAAAAAAGATGAAAACCCACAAATCACATTTAACCTAGCAGGATGATTTATTAAGAAAAAACACTGATGAATATTTGAAGTACTGAAAGAGTTGAAATAGTCTGAATAGAATAAAAATTGACACAAATTTTTACCACAATGCAAAAGGAACTTGAACTATTCTAATAGGAGTTTGCTTTAATGCTCATGCATGTCTTCACATCCTGCTTTTGGCAATGGCCAGGAAAGAACTACCGAAATACTGTGAGAAAAGCTGTTCTCATGTTATTTCTGGCCCTGCTGTAATGCGTGAAATCAGGACATCTCATGAGAGAGACTGATATTCAAGATTTTCAGTCTATTTTTCAGACAAAAAAAAGAAGTCTGCATATGTATCTAAACTTCTGGTTTTAGTCATGGCTAGATCTCAAAGCGACAAGAAAAGTATCCCCGAGGTCACAAGTCAAACAGTCGCATTACAGTTGAAAAGATAATAGTTACATTCAAATAACTTGGAGGGAAAAAAAACTACAAAGGCAATATTCACTTGACATGCTAGGGCGGACAACACCTCCTTCTCCCTTGAGGCCGTTGAGGGATTTCTGAAGATTATTCCTAGTGCGGACAGGGGCTGTGATTAAGCCTCGAAGACCCCAGCGAGTGTCCCAGGACTGGCACCATGTATGCGTGGGGCTGCGCCCTATCTGAAAGCCATTCCTGATAAACACCTTCAGGATCCAGAGGAGCGTGGGGCTCGATGAACTATATGGTTTCTGGTGCCCCTGCCAGCTCTGAATAAATACGCTGTGTGTGGAGCCAAGGTCTTGCAGAATTATTTCCTGAAAACTACTTTAGAACCAGAAGGAATTAATGAAGATGTGCCAGCTATTTCCTTTGCTGGCTCGCCTGCCTCAGCCTCACCAATAATAAATATTAACGGTTTGTACGCGAGTTACACTGCTGCACCAAACATTTTGCGCCCTGCAGGACCCATTTACCCTGTACATAAACAGGAAAAAGCAGAACACGGGCTTGTTGCCTCTCTGTGGGTACCGACTTTAGAGGCTGGCGAGAGCTACCAAAGCCAAACTGCTTTCTGAATCGCTGGCTGCAGCCTCGGCTAGAACAGCATTTGTGCATTTTAAAACTCTTCACAGAGCTTTAAATTCAGTTCTACCAACAGAAGATAACACAACTATCTGCACTGGTTAAACAGATTTATAGAATCAGCCTGACTTTTTAATCTGCTTGAATAAACATTTGTTTTTATTATTACTGGAAAACTCTAAGAAACCATCTAAGGCATCAGAGATTTATGAATGATCAATTATATGAAAGCTACAGCAACTAGGGAGACATTTTTATGTGACTGCAAGTAATAAGGAAGGAAATTTTCAAACTCAGGCCAAAAACATTAATTGCAAAGCATCTTTACAAAATCTTTCTGCAACCTTATTTTGTCCTCAGACTTTCTCAGGCTTCCTCTGCAGGAAACCAACCCGCTGCTGGGGGACTCCGAGCAGAGGCGAAGGGAGCAAGATCCCAGCACCCCAGAGGTACAAGCGCCTGCAGCTGCCCCCCTACAGAAACCGGTGCGTTACCTTAGGGGTTTCCCTTCAAGACACAAAACCCCCTCGATTACATCCACGTTGCCCTGCAGCTCTGCCAGTCCCCTCTCAGACCCGACACCCACCCAGCTGCTTCCAGGCAGAACATCATCGAAGTCCTGCCTGAACTGAGCAAGGTTTTAGGCAGTGAAATCAGCCAAGAGGCTGAGGATGTTTCGGAGCCTTTTATGCAGCGACTGGAGGGCCATCAAACTGAAGCATGTTATGACTCCGTCTCTTTGTTTAAAATCCTGAAAGTCAGAACGAATTGTGCATGCTCTCTGTCTTGTCTCCGGAAAGCGCCTCAGATTTGGGGTTGAAAGGGAATACAGCCTGGGCTGACACGTCGGGAGCTGCTGCCCCGCACGGAGCTTTGTCAGCGCGAAGCAAAGAGGAAACGTCTCTGCTAGTATTATTAACATGTCAGTAGCACTGATAGATTCCAACTGAGATCAAGCCCTCTTGTATTCGCTCTGTGCCAAAAAACAGAGGAGGAAGCAGGGAAAGGAGAGGAAGTGTTATTATTCCCACATTGCAGCTGCAGAATAGAGGCATGGAGATTGTGAAATCCTGGAGGTCACACAGAAATGCGTGTGGCTTGAGGGGGAAACGGGGTCCCGGCCTCGCCATCATCACTTCCATCCCGTTAACCACGCTCACAACTCCTCGGCATCACTGGCTGGGCTCACATTTTTGGTTATCTGGGGATGCTCAAGTGTCGTGGGGGCTGGCTCCAGTGCCCGCGTACATCCCTGCATGCCTACAAGGTGCTGAGCTCCCTCTGCTCACAAGCACCTCCTTGTGCTGCTGTCGGCATGCCCAGGGCTTGAGCAAGAGTTCCTCATGGTTTGAGCCAGATGATTATTTAAAATGGTGGATTGACCTCTGTATCTGTGATGCTGAAGAATATTGGTGGAAAAAAAAATACCTGACTTCATAGCTTGTGAGACGGGAAAACAGGAATAAATTGTACAGAATTCAATAACACAGTGTGCGATGTTTATTTTTGCACAGGTGGCTGAAGAAAAATTGTAATTATTACTATTATTGTTATCAACTATTCAATGTTTATCCTTAAATTTTCAAAGCAGATAGGAAATTTCTGCATTGTGACCTGTAGCCTTTAATGTTAAATCCAAACAAATCCACACTCATTTTTCAAGTGTAGAGCAGACATCATCTATTTGAGACACTACATTAAATTCAACTGAGTCATTCTCTGACCAGTAAAAGCAGCAAAGAAGTGAATTGCCTCGGCGAAAATGAAATGCAGATTTTAAAACTCAGTTAAAAGGAACGTGGTTAGGAAAAGAAAAAATATATATGACAGCAAGTTACCAATATTGTGTATGTTGCTATATCACATATAATGAAGAAAATCACTCTTTGGGGGGATGAATTTCACCTCCTGTTTTGTTGTTTTTCTGACTGTTTTGTGGGGTCCAGCTAGAAGTCAAAAGAGCTGGGTTCTGGTCCTTGCATGGAGATGCTGCTATGTTTTTGTTTATTCATTCTCCGGATAAAACACACAAAGAAGATGCAGAACAGAACGGAGCCCTCTACCCTCCTAGATGAAGCAACGCTTATGGGCTGGGTTTTTATTTTTGGGGGTCTGTGCCTTGTCTGGGGCTTTTTGCTGACACAAACCCCAGAGCTTTTTCCAGAGTTTGGATGTCCTTTTTGGCCCTGGGGTTTAACAGATTTATCTGGCCACAGCAGCACCAGCACAGCTGGCTTTGGGCTGGTCACACAATGCCTGTGTGTTTGCTTCCTGCACACAGGTTCCCATTTCACCAAGCCCTCCTACCAACTTCTCCAAACCAAACACCTATATAGGATTAAAATAAACCCATGTTTTATCTTTCAGGCACTCCTTCAGGTGCTGCAGAAAACCAAATCTCATTTCTCCACAGCTTTGTGCATGCGAGCAGGCCTGTGTTAGGTGGTGACTTCACAGCCTGCCTTTGCTTTCTAGTAGGCCAACCCAATTACCTCCCCCACAGATGTCCTATGACAGACGGTGACCCCACTGCTGTATGTTCTCCTAGGCGAGGTGTCCAAAGGGGAAGGTCTTTCTTCCTTCCTTAGGAATACGGTAACAAAACCCCACTGTTACAAGATTTGGCTTCTTCCCTGCTTGATGTCCTCCTGGTGCTTTGGGGGCTGACAGAGCCTGGGGCTGGTGCTCTGTGGGGCCTGGAGGCCAGCCCCTGGAGGTTCAGCTTGCTTTGGTGAGTGGCTTGTCTGCATCTGCCTCTGGCTCAGCTGCTTCCCGGGATGGCAACAGGCCTCTCTCCCTGCGAGGGTGGATATCTTGCAGTGTAGATAAGCCCTCATTTTGCATAATGTTAAACAACTCCTCACCCACACGGCTTCTCAGGCCCTTCGACACACGGTTACTGAGCCACCCGGCGTGCCACACGCGGCGTACCAGGGACACGGGGAAATTCTTTGAATTTCAAACATATATGTTTACCGTGAAGGAATCCGCAGCTGGAGGGGGTTGCTGTGAGAACGCAGCGCCGAGGAAATACTTGCCGAAAGCATTTAGAAAACAACCGTGAAGTCATGGACAAAAGCAGCCCCTCCGCTGGCTGCAGCGGGGATGGCACCGGGGAGCTCCACCGCCCGCAGCCTCGGGAGCAAATCCTCCTCTCAGCCTGACAGCGCCGTTGATTTTTTTCCTGGCTCCTCCGTGAGACAGCTCAGACCCCAGAGCACCACTTCTAGGCTCTTTCTGCACGATATCCCTTGGAAAGGTGCCTCGCTGCCGCTTTCTGGCGTGCCAGCCCAGCCTGCCGCCTGCCTCAGGCTGGGCACAGGGGCTGGCTTTGCCAGGAGCAGCACGGAGCTCCTTGCACCCCAATCCTGGCAGGTGCCCCAGACCCCTCTGTCCCCCAAACCCAGCCCTACTTTGGGGTATGGAGGACCCCCGGTGCTCCCCATCAGTCCTCGGGGAGCCGGCCGCGGGCTGCAGCGTGCGGCCAGCAGCCATTGACTTACTTTTCCGTGCGTGGCGGGGTAAGTAACCTTAATTAAAACCATGAAGCCCGCAGTTTGTATCACATTCGCGATGTTAAACAAGCTCTGGAAATAGAAACCCTGTTTTCATTTAAGCTTTTCAACTGTGATCTAAGTAATAAAATATGGAGGGGGCGGGCGCGTGTGAGATTTACATGTGATGATTTGGGAGATCTCGCTGCTTTAGAGGCTTGTAAGGCGCCGTGGTGCCAACTGCTCCTGCTGCTGCCTCGCCGTGCTTGGCAGCACCTACCCCGCGCAGGCTTTTGGTTTTTTCCAGAGCCGCTTTCCAAATGCTGATTCCTGCCCTCGGCTCTTGCTGCTGCTGCGATTTATTCTGGGTGCGGGCGGGGACGTGCCAGGCCCTCAGCAACCTGCTGCCCTGGCTGCCCACTCCTCGAGGACAGCCAGGTGCCTCGCACCCCCGCTCAGCGTGGGAGCTCCAGCAGGGGACACACCGGGGGGGAATTTCTTTAACTGAACAGTTCCCATATAGGAGACCCCTTTGCTGCCTTGGCACTGGGGAGAATTAGGAGAAAGGGGTCCCTCCATCTGTGCTGCCCCTAGCCTGATGGGGCATGCTGTGGGCAGACCCTGCTCACACACTGTGTGTGTGGGGAGGCAGCTGTGGGGTTTTTTTTTTCTTTTTCTTTTGTTCTTTTTTTTTTTCTGCAGGACAGACATCTACACCCAGAGGTGTCCAGAGAGAAGTGGAAAGGAGCATCTTGCCACCGAGGTTCTTCCCTCCCTGTTCCTCCCGAGCCACCACACAGGCAGTGGGCATCCCTCCTGCCACAGCAGGCAGGCAGGAGCAGGGAGGAAAGGGAAGATAACGGGGCAAGGACTGGCGTGGGGCTGCAGGTGGCTGATATCACCTTCCCATTTCACTGGCCAGAGCTCTCGGGAGCTCGGTGTCAATGAAGCCTCTCACTTTCTCAGTCCTCTCTCGCTGTAAAGTAATTATAACAAACCTTCCCAGGTCAGAAACGGTTCAGCCGGGCACAGCAATAACCAGAGCGGTGTGGTTTGCAGCAAGCAGCTAGGCACTTCAGCACAGACCAGGAGGCATTCGTGTCCCCGTGTCCCCGTTTGTCCCCCCAGGCTGTTCCCGAGCGCTCCGACCAGGGCACCCACTGCGTGGGGGGGCTTTGCCCTAAAGTCCCGTGCGCTCCTGCGGTCCCTGCCACCCTGTTTTCATCCCTTCCCTTGGCTGGGGACCCGGCAGCCGGGTGATTTTTCGACGGGGGGTCCCCAGCACGTCGCTTTTCCCGGCTTCCCTCTCGGTGAAAGGCTGTGGGGTCGGGGCCGGCGACCCCCGTGCCGGCCTGCCCCTTTCCTCCGAGGACCCCTTCCAAGACACGCGGGGCTGCGTGACGTCATGGCAGTGACGTCATGTGGCCGTGACGTCACGCTCCCTCCCGAAAGCCGGTGCCCGGCATCGGCAGCGTCTGAATGGCATCCTTGGGAGCACTGCCCGGGGCCAGCTTTTTCGGGTTTCTGCGCACGGGAACCGACACGTTAAGGCCGGCGGGGGGTGCGGGGGGTGCGGGGGGCGTGGGGAGGAGCGGGGGGGGCCGCGGCACACCCGTGGGAGCGGGCCGGGGGCGCACGCAGGGCCAGCATCGCCTCCCGGCGGGGGCGCGCCGAGGATGCTACAGAGAGCGGGGCGCCGCCCGGCTCGGGCTGTAAGCCTTGTAAAGGGGGGGGGACACAAAAGGAGGGGGAAAAGGAGGTGGGGGGGATATTTCCTGGTGCGGTCTTATTAAATACCGGCGTTAATGAGCTGCGCGGGGCTGCGACAGCCGCCGCGCCCGCTGTGCCCCGACGGGGTCCCTGCTACTGGTAGCGGGACCCCCCCGTGTCCTCCGCCGCCCCCCCCCGGGCTCCCAGCGCCCCGCCACTCACCGCCCCCCGACGGCGGGGCCCGTGCCCTTCCCGGGGCTGTCGGGGTGCCCTGGCCGGCGGTGTCCCCCCCCCAAAAAACCTCCCCCCTCGGGAGGGGAGCGGCAGTCCCGACGATGTGAGTGGCTCTGCGCGGCGGCTGCGCCTCCGGGCGCCGGCTCTGCGCATTTGGTGGTCGTTAAAAACAATTTGTTTCCCTCCCCGTTTGGGGAGGGGGGAAGAAGAAAATCATTCCGGGGGAGGGGAGGGGAAGGGAAAGGGAAAAAAAAAAAAAAAGGAGGGAGAGAGAGAGAGAGAGAGAGAGAGAGAGAGAGAGAGAGGGAAGCACCAAACCCAACAGAGAAGCCGCGCTCCCAACTATTGCGACACGGAGCGAGGAGCGCGGCGGAGGCCGGCGGCGAGGTGCGAAGGGGAGCGGGCCGGGGGTTTTGGGGGTTTGGGGGGGCTTGGGGGCGGGCAGGGTTTGCGGGCAGCCCCCCGGGGGTGGGCAGGCGGCTGCCGGTGCCTCGGCGCTGCCCCCCCGGCGGGCTGCTGTCGGCACTCGGTCGCGGCTGCCCGGTGACCGCCGCCGCCTGCCCGCAGCGCACAGCGAGCCCCCGCACCTCGGAGCCGGCGGCGGCCCCCAGCCCCCCCCCCACCATGAACACCATCGTCTTCAGCAAGCTGAGCGGCCAGGTGCTCTTCGAGGAGGACGCCAAGGAGCGGGAGCGGGGCGGCCGGCCCTACGTGGGGGTGGTGGAGGGCCCGCACCACGCCGAGGTGCTGCTCCCCGACAGCCCGTCCATCAAGGAGAGCCTCAGCCTGCGCAACCGGCGGACGGGGTATGTGTGTGTGTGGTGTGTGGTGTGTGTGTGTGTGTCCGTGCCCGGCGCTCGGCTCCGCTTTAGGACCGCGAGGCGGTCCCTAGGAGGGCTCCCCGCGCCCCAAAGCCGTTCTCCCCGCGACTCGCATCCCGCTGATGCCGGTACCGGGCGGTGCAGACGCGTCCCGACTGGGGGCATCTCGCCGCACAGAGCTCCTGTCTGAGGGCATTTGGCCTCCCTCCTTCCCGCTGGCTCGGGCAAAACCAGAACGGGGGCACCGCGTTTATTCTCCTATTTATTCACACCCCGCAAGCAGACGCGCAGGGCTCCCCTTTGGCGAAAGCGGCCCGGGTGAGACCCGCGGGGCTGGACGGGACGGGACGGGACGGGACGGGACGGGACGGGACGGGAGCGGGAGAGCCCCGGCAGCCGCTTCGGGGCCGGCCGCGACCCCCGCACTTGTTTCGCGGTGTCCGCAGCGCCCGGAGCCGGGCTGGGGCTGTGCGCTCACTGCGCTCCCCTCGCCGCCCGCCGCGGCGATGCTGGGAAAGGGTTTGTGCAAAAGGCACCTGAGGCTGAGCCGCCTGCGGCTGTTTTTTTTTTTTTTTCCTCTTTTCTCTTTTCTCCTTTTTTTTTTTTTTTTTTTTTTTTTCCCGGTAGTTGTTGTTGTGGAACAGGTGAAAGGGGAGGTGATGGCAGGACCCGGTAGCTCCGGCGTGCCGCCGACCGTAGCTCGGAGGATTGCACCGGCACCAAGCAACCCGGGGCAGCTTTGGAAATTAAAGTCCGAGGAGACGCGGAACGCGAAAAAAATCCCGAGGAGCTATTTTTACTCCCCGTTTCCACCTTAACGATTGCATCAGCTCATACTTTCAGCGGCGCGGCTGCTCGGTAGCACGCAGATTGTGTTTCATCGAAATGTTATTACCAGCCCATCGCGGCGGAATTGGGTTTCCGAGGGAGCCCTGGGCGAGGCAGCGCCCGCGGCCGCCCGGCTCGGCCCGGCACGGCCCGGCACGGCTCAGCACGGCCCCGCGGCGCCCCCTGCCGCCGCCCGGCTTTGCCTCCTGGTCCCCCGGCTTTGCTCGCTTCTCATTTTCAACCTTTTTTCTTTAAAAAACAAGCAAACAAACAAAAAAAAAAACACCACCAAAACACCTTTTTCCTTTTTATTTTTTTTTTTCCCTATCGGTAGCTGAGCTCCTTTTTTTCCCCCTTTCAACCTTTTTGTCCCGATAGGGGCCGTTGCGAATTTGGGAAGGTTCCTTCCCGGAGGAGCGCTCCTCGCCCCGGGGCTGAGCAGAGATGGGGCGCCGGGGTCGCGGCACTTTGGTCGGCCCGGGGGCTGCTTCCCCCCGGGGACATCCCCCCAAGGAAAACCCCTCTGCAAACAGACCAAAAACATGCCGGGCAGCCCCCGAGCACCGGAGGCATCGCGCCCCGAGGCTGAGCCCCCCGCACCCCCCGGAGCATCCTCGCTCCCCGCGCACCCCGACGGGCAGGGATCGGACACCCTTGGCCCGGGGCACCCCGGGGCTGGGGCCACCCCCCGGGACAGGGCACCGGGGAAGCTGGGGGGGCTCAGGGTGCCCGGCACACCCCTCCTGAGCGCCCCTTCTCGGCGGCAGGGCTCGGCAGAGCGGTGGCAAGGTGCGGCACAAGCGGCAGGCGCTGCAGGACATGGCGCGGCCGCTCAAGCAGTGGCTCTACAAGCACCGCGACAACCCCTACCCCACCAAGACCGAGAAGATCCTGCTGGCCCTCGGCTCCCAGATGACCCTGGTGCAGGTAAGGGAACCCCCCCGTGCCGCCCCGACGGCCCCGCGGACGGGAGGGATGGGGAACGCGGCCCCGCCAAGGCGGGCAGGAGTCTGGTGCCCACTGTCCTTTCACCTGCCCGGTGCTGCAGGGGACATCTCTGCCAGTGCCACCTGCGTGGGAAGGAGCTGGGAGGCAGCAGCGAGGCCGGGTGGCCCGGGCGCATCCTCCCCCTGCTCGCCCCAGGGCTCCCCCTCCATGCCCCCAGGATTTCCCACGACTGAGCCTTCCTGGCTGGGGAAGGGCTGAAGACAGGCAGCTAAACACGGGGGTCTTCCCTCCTTGCCTGCTAGAAGATGCCTGCATCCTGCAGCCTCATTCATAAGCACGGCAGAAATATTTTATCTTCATTTAAAAAACCTTCAGGTCGGAAAAAAAAAAAAAAAAACAGTAATGGGAGATTTCAGCACAAAACAGGGCTTGTTCAGGAAGTTGTAGGGAGCTACTCGTTTCCCTTCTGAAAGTAGGCTAGAACGGAAACAGCTATATTGCTCTGATAATGAGCATCACCTGCTCCGCAGTATCAGTGCTGCCGCACACGCTGCGCTCGGTGCTCACGTAGCGGCCGTGCTCCAGAGACCTGCAGCAATGGTCATCACACGGCATAGCTGGGCATGGGGAGCACTTGTTTCCCTCGCAGGCACAGCCCCCCTGAAATGACTGGCAGTCGTGGTGCAGTAAGAGGTATAAAAGAGGCTGCAAATGTTTATAAATCGTACTTCGTTTCCTTTGCCATCTGGCACTCTATTGAAATGCGTGGTTAAATGCTATCAGTTGCTGAGTGATGCTATCTCAGGTCTGGATGCTGCAAAGATTTATGCATCATGAGTAGTCTGATTTCCTTGCCGGGAGCTACTACTGGGTGCATGAAAGGAAGCACGTTTGCAGGATGGGTCCTCGGTGCTCTGCCTAACAGAGCATGTGTCACTTTGCAAGGGACGTGAACATACCAAAATGACACGAAGTATTAGAAAAAGAAGGTGGAAATCTAGAATTATTATTCTGAGTGCTCCTTCAGAAAAGGCAGTGCTATGAACTTTGCTTCTAGTAGCGTTGGCAAAATGGGAACGTTTTATGCTTCCGTACCTCATTGTGGAACTATTACACTAGCAAAAACATTATCGCTTTGACAAAAATAATATTAATGTCTCAGAAAATGCCAATTATAACTGGAAGATGCTGTTAAAATAACTTCTCTCGCTTTTTAAAAATATACATGAAAGGTTTGCTCAGACTTTTAAAAATATGATTGCATAAACACCGTCCATTCAATGCCGCAATTCAATCTGAGTAGCTCATTGGACTATGGCTTTTAGAATATTCCCATATTTTCACATGAGATTTAAAACATACATCCAGAATACATGTCTGGAGAATCTCACGTTAATGACATATTGAAGAGTTCTTCTCCTTTTAAAAATGCCACAGAATGAACATACAAGGGAAAATATCTGGTGGTGTTTTTTACAGTATTTCTCTCATGGCAGCTTTGATAAATCCTGGTCAGGATATGCTGTGTTAGCCTCTATAAAAGCATCAAGGGAGTCATGGCCGTGACTCCTCAGAGCTTTATGATTTATGTAAGGCGTAGCATAAAAATTAAAAAGAGTCTTGGAGGGCTACACTTATCCCTGCTAGACCCCCACGACTACTGGATTTACACTGAAGCTGAATTTGAGCAGCCTTATTTCTAAGAAATGTAATATTTGAAAGAGTTGTGCAAACCAGCACATCTATCTTCATTTACAGAAGCACACCATCAAAAAGAAACCCCAGATGTTTCTCCCATCATTTGGGCGCAATGCTCTTTTAATCCGGGAATGCTATAGCATCTGTACAAGAGGTGAATGCCTATGTCTGGCAACAGC